>NW_028321883.1:7742500-7745000 GCF_036245765.1 Copidosoma floridanum
ATCGTTATCTTTATCATCAATGTCATCGTCATTATCACTATATTTATCATCCTCATCATCATCATCATTATCATCATTATCATCATTATTATCATTAAAATCATTACAATCCTAATTATTTTCATCATAATAAATATCTTTATAATCATAATTAATATTATAATTACTATCAATATCATCATTATCATCATCGCTTTTATCTTTGAAAACATCATTAACATCATCATTATCATCATCATTATCATTATCATCCGCACCAATATCATCATCATCATCATCATTTTGATTATTATTATTATCATTATCATTATCATCATCAATAATATCATCATCATGATTATCACTCTTAATAACATCATTAACATTGTCATCGTTATCGTCATTTGCATCATTATCATCATTTTTATTAGCATCATCATCATCTTTATCAAAATAATCATCATCGTCACCACTATCATTCTTTTCATTATTATAATTATCATTATGTTCACTATTATTATAGTCATCATCATCATTATTATTATAATCATCATGATCATTATTATCATTATCATCATCATCATAATCATTTTTAACATCATCATCATCATCATCATCATCATCATCATCATCATCATCATCATTATCATTGTCATTTTCTATAATATAATCATTATTATTATTATCATTATACCCATCTTTATCATAACCAATATCATCTAAATCATTATCTTTATCATTGTTATCATCGATATTATAATCTGCATCATTATTAAAATTGTTATTGTTGACGTTATTGCCACTGTTATCGTCATCACCACATTTATTTTGAATATCATAATCATCGTCAGTTTTATCATCATCATTATTATCATCATCTTCATCATCATCATCATCATCATTATAATCATCATCTTCATCATCATCACAATCATCATCATCATCATCATCATCATCATTACCATAACAATCATAATCATCGACATCAACAATCATCTTAAACATGATTATCCATATCATGCTCATAATAATTATTATCATCATCATCACCATCATCATCATAATAATCATCATTATTATCATAATTATCATCATCATTATTATCATGATTGTTATCATTGATATCGTAGCTATCATCATCATTGTTATTATGATCGTTAACGTCACTGCCATCCTTATCATTATTTTTATAATAACTATTATCATTATTATCATTATACTCATCATTATCGTTATCTTTATCATCAATGTCATCGTCATTATCACTATCATTATCATCCTCATCATCATCATCATTATTATCATCATCATCATTATTATCATTAAAATCATTATAATCCTAATTATTTTTATCATAATAAATATCTTTATAATCATAATTAATATTATAATTACTATCACTATCATCATTATCATCATCGCTTTTATCTTTGAAAACATCATTAACATCATTATTATCATCATCATTATCATCATCATCCGCACCAATATCATCATCATCATCATCATTTTGATTATTATTATTATCATTATCATTATCATCATCAATAATATCATCATCATGATTATCACTCTTAATAACATCATTAACATTGTCATCGTTATCGTCATTTGCATCATTATCATCATTTTTATTAGCATCATCATCATCTTTATCAAAATAATCATCATCGTCACCACTATCATTCTTTTCATTATTATAATTATCATTATGTTCACTATTATTATAGTCATCATCATCATTATTATTATAATCATCATGATCATTATTATCATTATCATCATCATCATAATCATTTTTAACATCATCATCATCATTATCATTGTCATTTTCTATAATATAATCATTATTATTATTATCATTATAACCATCTTTATCATAACCAATATCATCTAAATCATTATCTTTATCATTGTTATCATCGATATTATAATCTGCATCATTATTAAAATTGTTATTGTTGACGTTATTGCCACTGTTATTGTCATCACCACATTTATTTTGAATATCATAATCATCATCAGTTTTATCATTATCATCATTATCATCATTATTATTATTAAAATCATTATAATCATAATTATTTTCATCATAATAATTATGCTTATGATCATAATTAATATTATAATTACTATCAATATCATCATCATTATCATCATCATCCTAACCAATATTATCATCATTTTAATAATTATTATTATTATTATCATTATTATCATCATTATTATCATCATCATGATTATCACTTTTAAAAACATCATTAACATTGTCATCGTTATCGTCATTTACATCATTATCATGATTATTATTGTCATCATCATCGACTTCATCAAAACAATCATCATCGTCACCATTATCATTCTTTTTGTCATTATAATCATCATCATGTTTATTATTATTATAGTAATTATCATTATTATTATTATAATCATCATGATCATTAACATCAGTATCATCATCATCATCATTTTCGACATCATCATCATTATCATCATTATCATCATCATCATCATCATCATC
>NW_028321883.1:7750000-7895000 GCF_036245765.1 Copidosoma floridanum
ACTCTGTCATCATCATCTTGATCATCGTTATTATTGCGATCCTTATCTTCATTGTCGTCAACATCGTTATCGTCGTCATCATTATCATTATTAACATGATTAATACGTTATTATCATCATCACCATTATCATTATCATCATTATTATCATCATTATTATTACAATTATTTTTATTATTATTATCATAATTATTATCATTTTCATTGTCATTTTTACTGTCATTGTTTTTGTATTTATCGTCGTCGTCATCATTATTATCGATATTATGATTTTCATCATTATCATTTTTTTTATCATTATCATAATTAACATCGTCATCGTATTTGTTATTGTTACGGTCATTGTTTTTATTATTATTATTATTATCATCATTATCATTAGCAATATTATCATTATTATTGTTTTTATCACCATTATCATCATAATTATCATAAGCATCATTACCTCGATTTTATTTTTATTAGCAACATCATTATAATCACTATTATCATCATCATCACTATTATGATCATTACCATTTCCCTACTATCGTCATTACTACCGTTACCAAAATCATTGTTTTCGTCATCGTTATTCTTATAAAAAACATTATCATCATTGTCACTACTATTAATATTATCATCATTATTGTAATTTCCATCATCATCAACATCAACATCATCATTATCACTAACGGTATCAACGGTATCATAGTTATCATCATTATTAACATTGTCATCAATAACGTCACTGCCATCCTTATCGTTATTTTTAAAATGATTATTATCATCGTTATTATCGTTATCAGCATTATCGTTATCTTTGTTGTTATTGTTATCATTATCATTACTATCATTATTATTCTTATTATCATCATCAACATCATCATCATCATCATCATCATCATCATTATCATCATTATCATCAGCATTTTCATCATTATCATCATCATTATCTTTATCATTATCATTATCATTACGATCGTTATCATCGATATTTTAATGCATCATTATTGACATCGTTTTTGTTGACGTCATTGCCATCGTCATTGTCATCGCCATAATCATCATCATCATTGTCAGCATTATCATTATTAACATTGTCCTCGTTATCATTATTGTTATTGTTATTTACGTCGTTGTTATCATTATTGTCATCATCATTATCATCATCATCATCATCATCATCATCATCATCATCATCATAAAAATTGTCATCATCATAAATATTATTTTCATTATCATAATTATTATTGTAATTATCATTATCATCACCTACATCATCATTATCATAATCATCAGCATCATTATTATCATAATTATCATTATTTTCATAATCATTATCATCATTATTATCATTATTTTAATCATTATTATCATAATTATCATTATTATCATTATAATCATTATTATCATAATCATCATCATCATTATTATCATCATTATTATTAATATTACCATCATTACCAAAGTTATTGTAATTGTTATGGTTATTGTCTTGATTAAGATCATTATTTTAATTTACCATTCTAATCAATATTATTATTATTTTTATTATTTTCGTTATCTGTTATATGATCATTGTCGCTGTTGTCGTCACCGTCCTCATCACCGCTATCATTATCTTTAGGTTAAATCCATATTATCATGGTCATTATAATTAATATTTTCATCATGATCGTAATTATTATTATTATCGCCATCGTCCTCGTCATCGCCGTTAACATTATCATCATCATCATTATCATAATCATTATGATCATCATCGTCATCATCAATATTCTAAGCATTATCATAGTTTACATCGTCATTGTCAACGTCATTTTCGTCGTCATCGTCATTAACATAATGATCATTATTATTAACATTATTATTATCATTATCATTATTATCATCTTATAATAATTATTATCGGCATCGTTGTCATTATCGGCATCGATTCTATTATCTTTCCCATAATAATCATCATTATTTTTATTATCATCTTTATCATCATCATTATCATTATCATTGTTAGCGTCGTCATAGTCATCATCATTATCATCATTATTATTATCATTATTATTTTTATCATTATTGACAATATCATAATTGCTATTATCATTGTCATTATAGATATCGTAATTATCATCATTATTGACATTGCTATCGTTAAAGTCACTGCTATAATTATCGTTACCATCATAATTATTATTATCATTATTATCATCATCATAACTATCATCATTATCGTCATCGTCTACGTCGTTGTTGCTAACATCGTCATCATCATCATTATCATTATCATCATCATCATAATTATTATTATTATCATTATAAGTATTATCATTATAATTATTTTTATCGTTATAAATATCTTTATTATAACGATCATGATAATTGTCATTATAACCACTATTAATTTTAATAATATCGGCATCATCATCTTCATAATTAACATCATCGTTATTACCATCATCATCATAATTTTTATCATTATCACTATCGTCATCATCAGTATCATAATCATCATTATCATTAACATCGTCATCGCGAACGTCATGGCTATTATTATGGTATTCACAGTAATCATTATTTTAATTATTATTATCATTTACATCATTATCATTATCAAAATTATAATCATCATCGTTATCATTATCATCATCATCATTATTATTATAATCTTAATTATTATTATCATTCTCATCATCATAATTAAAAACATCATCAACATCATCATAATCATCCTTTGTATCATAATTGTCGTCGTTGTCATCTGTATTATCGTCAATATCGCTTCCTATATTATTATTATGATCATCACCATCATTTTTATTATTATCATTTTCTTCATCATTATCTTTAAGATCATCATTATCATCGTCATTGTCGTCATCATCATCTTCATCTTTATCATCATTATCATCATCATCATCATCATCATCATCATCATCATCATCATCATCATCATCATCATCATCATCATCATCATCATCATCATCATCATCATCATTATCATCATCATTATCTTTATCATTATCATTATCATTACGATCGTTATCATCGATATTTTAATGCATCATTATTGACATCGTTTTTGTTGACGTCATTGCCATCGTCATTGTCATCGCCATAATCATCATCATCATTGTCAGCATTATCATTATTAACATTGTCCTCGTTATCATTATTGTTATTGTTATTTACGTCGTTGTTATCATTATTGTCATCATCATCATCATCATCATCATCATCATCATCATCATCATCATCATCATAAAAATTGTCATCATCATAAATATTATTTTCATTATCATAATTATTATTGTAATTATCATTATCATCACCTACATTATCATTATTATAATCATCAGCATCATTATTATCATAATTATCATCATTTTCATCATCATTATCATCATTATTATCATTATTATTATCATTATTATTATAATTATCATTATTATCATTATAATCATTATTATCATAATCATCATCATCATTATTATCATCATTATTATTATTATTACCATCATTACCAAAGTTATTGTAATTGTTATGGTTATTGTCTTGATTAAGATCATTATTTTAATTTACCATTCTAATCAATATTATTATTATTTTTATCATTTTCGTTATCTGTTATATGATCATTGTCGCTGTTGTCGTCACCGTCCTCATCACCGCTATCATTATCTTTAGGTTAAATCCATATTATCATGGTCATTATAATTAATATTTTCATCATGATCGTAATTATTATTATTATCGCCATCGTCCTCGTCATCGCCGTTAATATTATCATCATCATCATTATCATAATCATTATGATCATCATCGTCATCATCGATATTATAATCATCATCGTCATCATCGATATTATAATCATCATCAACATTCACATCGTTATTATAACGTCATCTTCATTCTCATTATCATCATCATATTATCATCATCATTAATAACATCATTATCATGTTCATTATCATTTTTATTGTTACAATTATATCTTATATTTTTATTTTTATAATTGTACTTATTAGCACAATTAATATTTTCATTATCATTATTATCATCTTTATAATTATCATCATCGTTATCATCAACATTATCATCATCCTCATCATTATCATCATCATTATTAGTATCGAAATCATCATCATTATTATCTTTATCATTATCAATATATAATTTATTATTATTATCATTATCTTCATCATCATCATCCTCATTATCATTATTAGTATTAACGTAATCATCTTTATCGATATTATAATCATTATTATTAACATCGTCATCGTTAACGTCACTGTCATCATTATCGTAATCGTCATAATCATGATTATCATCAATATCAGTATAATTGTTGTAATTAACTTAATCGTCATTGGCATTTTTTATATAATTATCATTATTATTATTTTCATCATTATAACTACCATCTTTATCGTCATTATCATTGTCATTGTCTTAACATCATCATAATTGTGATTAACATTACCGTTATCATCATCATCATTGTCATTAATATCAAAATAATTATCATTATTATCATCATAATCATCATCATAATCAGTATTATTACCATCATCCTTATCGATATCATAATCATCATTATCATTAACATCGTCATCGTTAACGTCATTGTCATTATCATCGATATTGCCCTTTTTATTATTATTATCATTATTATCAACATCATCATTATCATTATCATTTTCATCATCATCATCATCATCATCATTATCATCATTATCATTATCATCAGCCTTACCTTCGTTATTATTATTATTATCATTATTGTTGATACAATGATCATCCCAATTATTATCTTCAATATCATTCTTACCATTATCATTATTAGCATTGCCCTCGTTATTGTCATCATCAGCATTATGATCATCATCATTATTTTAGTCATTATTTTCGTTATCTTTAACATTATTACTAACATCAGTATTATTATCATTATCAGTATCATCATCATCATTATTATTATCATTATCATAACTATTATAACTATCATTATTATCATTACTATTAGTATCATCGTTACTACAATTATTATCATTATTATTATTATTAACATTTTTATTGACACCATCATAATTGTCATTATTATTATCTTCGTTATAATTATTATTATTATCAACATCATCCTAATAATAATGATCACTATTATCATCTTTCTCATCATCATTGTTATGATCATCATTTACATCGTCATCATGATCATCATCGCTTTTGTTTTCATTTCCGTCATCGTTATTATCGTCATTATCGTTATTATTATCAATATAAGCATGGTCACCATCATTGTTATTACATTGATTATTATCATCATTATTATTATCGAAATCATTATCATAATCAGTATCACTATTGTCATTATTATTATTGTTATCATCACTATTATCATAATCATTACTATCATCATCATTATCATAATTGTTATTGTAATTATTATTACGGTTAGGTAAATCATCAACATTTACGTAATTATTATTATTATTCTCTTTTACTTTATTATCATGCTTATTATTATTATCGTCATCATTATCGTCATTATTATCATCGACACCATTATCATCATCATATTATTATTATCATCATAATTATTATTATCATCGTCATTACCATTTTCACCAACATCATTATTATTATTATTATCACTATCATTATTATCGTCATCATTACTATCATTATTATCATCATTATCATTACTGTTTTTATCATCATGATTGAAATCATAATAAGCATTATCATTGATATCATTATCTTTGTTATTATTTTCATTATCACTCTAATCATCTTTATCTGTATAATTATCATTATTATCATTATCATTATCATATTTATTATTATCATCATGAGTAGCATTTGCATTATCATCATTTAAATGATCATTATTATCATCATCACCATTATCATCTTTTCAATTATCCTTATTATATCTTCTACATTATTATTAACATTATGATCATCATCATTATTATTATCTTTTCCATCATAATTATTATCATGCTTATCATTATCAATATTCTTATTACCATAATTATTATTATCATTATTTTAATCATTATCACTATTATTTTAATTATCTTATTTATCATCTGCGTTATTATCATAATTTTTATTATTATCAGCTTTATTATTATTATCGTTATTATAATTATCATCATTATTATTGTCATCTTTATCATCGTTAATTCCACCATCATTAACATCATTATTATCATGATCATCATTATCATCATTATCATTATGATCATTTTTTTTTATTTAAATAATCATTATCATTGTTATGATTATTATCATTTTTAATATTATAATCATCGTCATTATTATCATAATCATCGTTATCATTATTATTGTCGTCATCATTATTTTTATCATCATTATTATCATAATTATAATCATAATTATCATTATTATTATTATTTCTATTATTATTATTGTTATTATTATTATTGTTATTATTATTATCGTTATCCTTATCGTCATTAACTTAATTTTTATTATCATGATCATCATGTTTTTTATTATAAATTATTCTTATTATAAACATAATCATTGCTGTCATGATTTTTTTTGTCATTATTATTATCATAATTATCATCATTATTATTATTATTTCCATCATTTATATCGTCGTCGTCATTGCTATCATCATAATATTCATCATTATCATTATTATTATCTTCAGCATCATCATCTTAACTATCGTTTTAATTATCCTTAACATCATTGTCATCGTAATCGTCATCGTCATCGTTATTGCCATTGTCATCTTAATCATTATTTTCATCGTTATCATCTCTATTACTAACATTATTAACATTGTCTTTGTTATCGTCATTGTCATTATTACCCTCATTATTGTTTTAATCATTATTATTATTTAGCAAATAATGAACATTATTGTCATTATGATTATCATTTCCATTATTTATATTATCATGCTTATTTTTTTTGTCGCTATTATCATCAGCATTTTTATAATTATTGAGATTATACTTATCATTATCCTCGTTTTTATGATAAGTATTATCTGTATTATGATCATTGTCATTGTCGTCAACATCATAGTCATTATCGTTATCAGTATCTATATTATCATTATCACTATCATTTTCATCATAATAACTATTATTATTATTATCATTATTATATTCATCGTTACCATTATTAACTTTATTATCATTATTATCAGTATCGTAACTATCACCAACATTATTTTAATTGTTTCCGTTATTGTTATTATAATCAATTTTTTTATAATTATTATTATCATTATTTTAATCGTAATGATTTTCTTTATCCTTGTCATCATTATCATCATTATTATTAGCATTGGTTTTATCATTATCATCATCATTTTAATCATAATTATTACAATTATTATAATTACTTTTATTATCATTATTATCATTATTATTTGTATTATAATTCTTGTCATCGTCATTATTATCAATATTATTAATGTTATTGTCATCATTATCATCGTACTTGTTATCACTATTATGATTGTTATTATTATCATTATCATTATTGTCATTATTATCATCATCATCATTGTAATTATTATCATCAGTATTATCGTCATCATTATTATTATTATTATTATCATCATTATAATAATCAAAATCATTATAAGCATTGTCATCGTTGTCATCACTATTATCAGCAATATTATTACTATAAACATTATCATCATCTATATTATCATCTTTATCATTATCATTATTATTATTATCATCATTATCATTATCATCATTATGATTATCATTATCATCGTCATTACCACCATCACTATTATTATTATCATCGTCATCATCATAATCATTATGATCTTTATTATTATCTCAATCATTATTATCATTATTATCATTTTCATCATTATCATCATCATTAATATTATTAGTTTTATACTTATTAATGTTATTTTTATTACTATGACTATTATTTTTATTATCATTATTATTATTACTATGTCTAACATCATCATTGTATGATTATCATTATTATTATTGTCATTATTACTATCATTATTATTCTTATTATTATTATTATTATTATTATTATTATTATTATTATTCTTGTCATTGTTATTATCGTCGTTATCATTATTGTCATTATTATCGTTATTATCGTCGTCGTTGTAACCATTATCATTTTCATCGTTATCGTCATCGTCATTTTTATGATTATCATCATCATTATCGTTATCATTATTATCATTATTGTTATCATTTCTAGTCTTATTATCATTATTATCATCATTGTCATCATCATTATCATCATCAGCATTACCATTATTATCATTATACTTATTATTATCATTATCGTCATCATCTTTTATATCATGAATATCATCAATATTATCTGTATTATTATCATTATTATTCTTATTATTATTATTATTATCCTCATTATCATTATCATCGTTCTTATTTTCGTTGTCGTTATCATTATCATCGTCGTCGTATTAATACACAAGTGTTTTTTTTACTGCCTCTTTAATGTTGTTAATTTGTTATTTATATTTTTTTTGTATAAATCTTGCATTATTAGTTATCGAGAAGTCAGAACAATTTCTCATTTTTCGAAACTTCAATTTTTCATTGTTCATTATCCTTTAAATTTAGGTTTTATTATAGGTCTGTGTTATGGATCCAATACCTAACTGAAACAATTAGAAATAATTTGTGTGCCTAGGCCATGAATCGAATGAAATTATCTATCTACAATTATAGTTTTACCTTATAATTTTAGATAATTAAATGGCTCTTTACATACCAACATAAAAATTTGAAATCGTATGATCATAAATTTATGCTTTTAAATTCATTTATGTCGTGTTTTTTTAAGGATTGCTTTCCTCTTGTACGACAACACTTATGCTTATAAGTATTAATAAAAACAGCGACAGATTTAATGCCCAAAGTGTACCTATATATACGAAGAAGCTGAGCCCCTCACAATGTGCCTAATAGTCTCATGACTTGAGCCTGGGTGCTAATTCTCTTTTGCTTCTGAACGTTTAGTAGTACCACTGAACTGTAGAGAGCTTACTGTAAGAAATTGGCGTTGCTAACGGTCGACACCTCACCATACTCAGCGTTTAATTCTATATTGAACGTATGCAGTGCAATCTTCTGCCTATAAAGAGTGGAGCTCAGGACTGTTATACCTAAAAGTTGTGGTTGAACTAAAATTTTTTAAGTACCTAGGCTTTTTTAGTGCCAAATCGTTTTTTGTGTACGCCTATGACAAAACGTCCAGAACTTTACGCAGCTTCCCGTTTCTGCTAATGAACTTCACATCATACGTCTGCAAGGCCATATTCCATTGAGCTAACCTTCCTACAGGATCCTTAAGGTTGTTTAACCATAAAATGTTGCTATGGTTAGTTATTACTGTGAAGGTCTTTCCCTGAAAGTATCCTCTAAAGCAATCTACCAACCAAAATACTACCTAGTACTCTTTTTCTACTGCCGTATAATTCTGCTCGACTTTACTTAGGATTCTGCTTGTGTAGTAAATCGGGTGTTCTTTTCCATTAAATTCTTGTATTAGTCTTTCTGCAATTTTGCAATCACTAGCATTAGTTTGTAACACGAACGGTTTTGAGATATTAGGCCACACAAGTACTGGGGCCACAGTTAAAGCTTGCTCCAATTTATCGAATGCCTGCTCTTGTCCGATGGTATCTTTCCATTTGATATCTTTGGACAAGAATTTTCTTAGGGACGTTTTTAGTTCTGCTAGGTTGCTCATAAAATGGGCATACCGTTCAACCATCCTAATAAATAGTTTTAACTGTCTTAGATTTATCAGAGCTGGATATTTAACAATGGGTTTGAGCTTATCGGGATTAATCCTTAATCCATACTTATCGACTTTATACCCCAGGTTCCTTATTTCGGTGCACCAAAACTCCGATTTCTCAGGATTGATTATAAGGTTGGCATAATTAATAGTGTTTAAGGCAGTCATGAGACATTTCTTGTGCTCATGAAGGTTTTCCGTTACGGTCATAATTTATAAAAGTAATAATAAATTTTTCTTTCTCGAATTCATTGTTTTTTTCTATACACTTTGAGGTTATGTATTTTTTGTGATGTTTTTTTTTTAGAAAAATGGATAAGGTTATCACAGATGATGGGAAATTTATTATTACTTGTGTAAACGTTCTCTAACTTGATAGATTTGTACGATTGAATTAGTAATGAGAAATTGGCACTTACTTTCATGCATTATCTCTGGTCTAGTGACTCCGACTGTTGCCAGTGATGACGCTCTTTTAAACTGTTGCACGGTCTGAATAGACGTACGGCTCCCATTCTGGATTGATCATTTTATCCATCAGTTCCTGTAAAGTGGCTATGGCATTTGTTAGGCCACAGGGTAGCGTTAGTGACCTCAACTTGGATCTGCAAAGGCTGTTAGCTCCTTGCTGTCATCCTCAACAATATTTAGTGATAGGCTTCTCTAAGGTCTGTTTTTGAAATAAATTAAGTCTTGCGGAGCTTGTAGAGGATATCGTTTATCAGACAGATCGGGTATGCATTCTTCTTGATGACCTTATTTAACTTCCTGCAGTAGATGCCAAATTGAAGCCTCCCGTTAGCCTTTGGAGCTAGTAATGAACTGCTTTACAATGCGCTTTCTGACTCCTCAAGGATGCTTTTCTGTTCCATCGTTTGTCACCTGTAACACCTTAAGCGAATTTCTACGTGGTCTCTGTTTGATTGGTGCCTGACCTTGTACGTTTATTCTATGTTTTGCTATGGTCATAACCCCTAACTTTTTGGAGCATGGAAGTTGCAAGGGGGCACTTCTATCACCTAGAACTTATGATATACGCTTTACATTTATATTGATATTTTTCTATTTATTATATTTTCTTGTATTAAAAAAAAATTCGTCCAATAGACAATTCAAGGGTACACATTTTCTTTATATATACATATATTTCATTTTATAAAAAATTCCTATTTGAAACACGAAAATATAAATTTGAACGCCGCGGGCGGGGAATGGGCGTCTTGTACGTTAAGAAAACGCTAGAGCGCGTTCACCTAAAGAAGGGAAAACCTGCTACTAAAAAGGAAACAACGCAGGCATAAAAGGCGCTGACGCGCAGTGAAAAGGAGTCCTCTTCCAGCGGACCTGAGACGCGGAGATCCGCTGTAACCCAGACCTGGAACTCTCCGTGCACCAGTACATTACCGCGACGAGCACAAGGTGAGAGGAAGAGACCAAGTACAAAGGCCGAGAGCTGAAAAGTAAGTTTGCATATCACCTATTGATTTCGTGCTCTTTTGTCTTTCCCTGCTAATCGTGTTTTTGTTGAGACCCTGCTCCGCCGTTGACTTTGCCCATGTATTTGCTTGGTTTGTCTGAGCATTTTTGCCAACTGGAGCCATCGATTCCTTGCTTTTGATTGAACGTAGTGCGCTATTGGTATTATCTATAGACTCTACTGCAGCTGATTTTTTGATTGTCCCTTGTTGGCGGGGTTGGTAGGCTGCAAAAGGGAAAAGGGATTCTTTAGGTTCAAGAGGGGGTCGATAATTCCTTGCCTTGACTCTTAATTAACTCAACCTCTTTTCCTAACACCAGAAAGTCTGTGAAATTTCGAATGTGGGCTTGGTTTATTCAGTCCTGATAACTAGGATGTAGATTCCTGTATGCTCTATTGACTTGTTTTCCAAGGTAAAAAGAGGGTTTACTTGATCCATGAGGGTGGGGATTTTTGACATGTAGGCCACTAAGTTCTCATTTAATCCTTGCGTCCGCATATCTATCTCTCTCAAGAGCCACTCCTGCGACTCACCAATCCCAAATTTTAGCCAAAAGGCACCTACCATTTCTCAGATTGAACGCCACAAAAATTCTTACATTCACATAGCTTCGCTATAAATCTCTTCAGATCGTCCTTACTTGTGTTGCGGAATTCTATCCCTCATTTGTGAAATATATCTATTGACTACAGTTGTCACCTAAAATCTGTACTACTTCGTTGCCTGCTTACTTGGTTGTACAGGTTATCCACTTAATATAAACCAGACTGCCTGTGAATCTGCTGGATCCGTTTGTAACCCGAAGTGTGTCTTATGGAGGTGTCACGCATACGTGGGAGAGAGTTGGCGTATTCTTTCTGAAGAGCAGTTGTTATCTACACCGTATCTCTGTTTGTTAGTATTTTCGAGATGGATTGACGCTGGCAAAAGACTTGGACTCGGCCCGTATTCTCTTCGAGGGACGTTTTGTGAATCGTTTTAGAAAGTATTCGATTAAAGGGACCGTTGTTGTATTCTTCTCTGTAGTTGGTGAATTGCCGATTGAGCTTGCAGATTAAATTTGCTTCTCATACGATTTACTTCTTCCATTTCATCCAGATATACATCTTGTCTGCATCTTTCTAAGCTGTTCATTCCTACATATACCTGAATCCCCTTCTGTAATATTATGTCCTTTTAATTTACCCTTGCCCAACAACTGACTTAATAACCCTTGGTCACTTCGCTCCACCCGCCTAGTCAAAATTTATAGCTTAGTTGCTAAGTTCAATAGCACGTAGGTCGGGTAGAAGAAGTAAGGCTGTTATAGCTGTTGCTAATAAGTGGACATTTATTGGTGCTGAAATATTATACATGTGCTCGTATCAATAGGCACACCGAGAGTGGTCCATGTGACTCAGGCTACCTCGAGCTGGCTTTTCGGCGCGTATAAACATAAGCGTGTATTACATATACATTATGCTAGCGGTTACTATATATAAACATCACACTATAATTAGACCTATTTATTATAGCTATAATTATTTCTATAATTACCTAAAAAACAGCTACAATTGCCAGTACAATACAGCTATAAATATAGCTATAAACTACAGCTGTAAATTTCTCCTAAATTTTTAATAAAAGACGGGTTAAAATTTGATTTTTTAAATGATACATTGCTTTGTACACGTACCATTATAAGTATGGTAACAGTAAAAATGGGGGCCTAAAGTATTTTGGAAAAAGTAAAAAAAAAAGAAAAAATTATAACTAATTTTGAGTTTTTTCAAAGTTGCTTAAAAATACTTTAGGCCCTTACTTTTAACGTTATCTTACTGATAATAAAGCAAGTATTGAATTATATACCTTTAAAAAAATCAAATTATAAACCATCTTTTATCTATAACTTAGGAAAAATTTAAAGCTGTAATTTATAGCTATACTCATATCTGTATTGTACAGGTAATTATAGCTGTTTTATAGGTAATTATAGCAATAATTAAAGCTACAGTTAGTAGGTCTAATTATAGCTATAAATTTTTGACTGTATGTGCTTTTCTGGTCTGAATATTTTCAGTGAGCAAATCCTGTTGGGAAGCATTGTGGACTCTTCTGAAGTCTTGTGCATAATGAGACATTGCGTGTTCATTCTGAGGCTTATCAGATAATCTCAACAGTGACTGTTAATTCGAATAATCTGTTCCGTGCTCCCCTGGCTGAGAATGTCTAGATAATGGACTGCATGCATTTTGTCCTGTTTTTACACTGTTATTGTGTAGATTTCTTTTGACTTACTACCTAATTACATTTTCAAAAGTATTCCTATTCCTATTAATATATGCTACTTCTTTCTGTTCCTTAGTTGTTTTCAATCGAAATATAGCACGTCGTCTGTCTCTGCTATTCGTTGGGCTTTTGTAATATCGTCTTGTGTAATATCTCACAAGCCTGTCTCGTACTTCTGTAGGCGATCAAAGATATACTAGATCAAGTCTCTTCAACTATACTCTCATTCGCTCTCCAGGTATTGCCTCAACTGCCCACTTTATAACTTGCTTGCCCGTCATTGGGTTCAATACTGCTAATTCATCCCTTAATTCAAAACTTGTTTTAAATATGGAGTCTTAATCACTATTATTGAACTTCATTGTCTCTCACCCGATTTTCAAAAAAAAAAAGGTAAAAATAGAGGAGCTGAAAAGAGAGAGAAGAAAAAAAAAAGAAATTGAACTAAATATTAAAAAGAAAATGAGTGTTAGTGCAAGACAGAACAAATAATAGTATTAAGGAAAAGAAGAGAGAAAAAATTTTTTTTATAGATGACAAGTCAAAAAAATATTTTGACGTTAGCAGAAACGAAAAAATTAAAATACTAAAAAAAATCTAGACGTAGAGCAAGAGATAAGAAGGAAAATAATGTGAGCAGCGTTGACTCAGTGGTAAGCGTGCTTGTTATTGATACATCGCAGTTCTAGAGGTCGTGGGTTTGATTCCCGGTAAATGCATTTTCAAAAACTGTTTTCATCGGGAAAAGATCTTAAATACCCCCGGCTGTATCGGGGCAGGTATTTCCGTGGAATTTTTCTTCAGAGTAATTCCATGGTTTTTTCCTTGCCCCACAAGTTTTCGGGCCTGGGTGAATGCGAAACAGTGTTAGGGCTATAGGTAGGTATTAGTGGATCCAATACCAGGCGTCGGGCAGGGATCGCCGGCCTTACCGGTGAGGAGTGGTCCCTGAAACATGGGGCTTCTCTGGGGATGCTAATTAGCCTGGATCCAATGCTTTGGCAGAGAGTGGTGGCTTAACCGGCGAAGAGTGAACGTTCTGGAACAATGGAATCTTCTCCGGGGAAAGGCTACATAGTGGCGAGTGGACCCAATACACCATTAGTGCAGAGAGTGTCAGCTTAACTGGCATGGTGTTCCACCGGAGATACTCACACTGTGCACATGGATTCAGGTAGGATGTGAGGAAAAAGGTTTGGAGATGGGTGTGGCAAAACACCCCCACACATAGGTGGTAAGTAGGTGGCCCCCGTGACTAGGCCAGTAGGCTGTCGTAGTAACCCGGTAAAAAAAAAAAAGAAAAATAATGCAGAGAAATAAATTTGCTATAGCAAGGCTTGTTATCTCTGGTAGACCCATCGAACTTAGTCCAGTAGAAAATGGCTTAGGTAAAACGATAGTGAAAGTGATAAAATTTCCTACTCCTATGTTAATACAACGGTTAGTACTTCCTATTACTAATGTCTCAATGGCTTAGTAAAAGAGAGAGCCAACTTAGACAATTTGTGAAAAAGGAGCCAACTCAGATTCGGGTTAAAAAAGCAGCAAACTCAGGGGTAATTTTTATTCATTAAGCTTTGTCGTGGCAGCACTGACATTCCCAATATATGTTGACCTATATAAACGAACAAAGATTTTTTAATGTTCCAATATTCCAGAAAAATAATGTATGTTATCGCAATAGAGGGCTCCTATACTTATTTAATTATGTGCTCTCTACAAGTCTGCTGCGATTAAATGTATTTCTGTGATCAAACTGTGGAGATGGTTCATTTTCGATGTTATTTGAAAAATTTTTCACTCTTTTTTTTGTTTTGAAACGTTGTCTTGAAAAAATAACTTTATTTCAACTACAAATGCTTTTTTTTTAACTTTAACATAAACAGTTCTTGTAATTTTTAGTTTTTTTCTAAGTATCAATTACATTAACTCTATATCAACGCGGCGTACTATTTTATAATATTTTTATGAAAACTGTGATATTTTTTACAGAAATGATAAGGTATCATAAGTAAAAACTTCGTATTTTGAAAACATATTTATATACATATACATGTGTATACAACATTATAGTCATATTTATTAAACGTTTTTTCTCCCCTCTATGTTCGTAGTAGTAGACTAGTAGAGCATAGAATTCAATAAGTATAGTGCGCTCTACTACAAAAATATACATTATTTTTCTGGAATATTGGATGTTAAAAAAAAACTTTGTTCGTTTGTATAGGTATACCTGTATTGTGAATATCAGTACTTGACGAAAAAATTTGATAGAAAAAAATTGCTCCTGAGTTGGCTGCTCTTTCAACACGAATGGTTCTTTTTCAAACAAAATCTGAGTAGAATGCCTTTTCAACCCAAATTTAAGTTAGCTCCTTTTTCGCCAATTATATGAGTTGGCTCCGTCTTTTATTGAACCGTTGGTATATAAAGGGCTAAAACTTAGGTCCGATTTTTTATGACAGTCAGTTGTACATTTATATAAGTACATACATATATGTATTAAACGTCTTTGTGTCAAGAGGGTTATCAGTAGTGTTAACTGGCAATGTGAATGAAATATTATGTTACGTGAATCTAACAATTATAAAAAAAATCTTTGCTGGCAATTAGAGTTATATGTTTGCGTATTTGATTTAAAAGCATAACTTTCAATTTAAATTAATTGTATGTGTATCTGTTCCATTTAATGTTATATTCGTAAATAATAGTTTAGTAAAAAAAATCAAATACCATGCATCGCAAACATCAAAAAACGTATTCATACATGCAAGATGCGCGAACACTCGCTAGCATTCACAAGAAAAAAGCAAGCGCTCCCGCTCCAAGATGAATGCCAAAATCAACGAGTAGTTGACTCACTTTCTCCACGAAATACAAATACGCAGAAAAAGATTACGAGTTGAATGCCATTTATCAAGGCGGGAATTGTAGCAGAAGTGAAGGAAAACTGGGGATGTAACTAATTAATATGAATGTGTACGTTACAGAAGCGTAAAATACATCGACTGTAGCAAGACCAAGTGAAATGTGCACTCTTCAAAATATTACACTAAGCTTTGTAGCCAAAGAGAACATTAATCTTCGATGCTCATAAAAAATTTCCAGCAGTCGGAGCACTTATTACGCTCTTTACCGTCGCGTTATTATTATACACAAACACATCAAATATACTAAAGTATAATAAAAGTCTTTTTACCGTTAACAGCATATATTATGGCTTGGCTTGATTGTGCACACTACGTAGGCTACGATTATCTCTTCAAAACGGCCTGCCATACGGTGGAGAACTCAATGCTTTATCATAACGAATTCTTGCGTGGCTCTAAATTAACGTTAGGAAATAGGTATAGCTCAACTGCTCATCGATTACTTATTTCGCTACCGTATGCACATTGCACCTACCAGACTGTTGCTTACTCGATGATACTCGATGTCCTGATGGGTACTTTGGTATTCGTTTAGGCACGAGGAAGGTGTGGGCTCACTTATACGGCAATGTTACCACCAGAAAGCTTTCGCAAAAGTCGGCTGTGCGCTCAGCTTGTTTGTGGCTCTTGTCAGCTACTGGCGTGGCGAGAGTATTCCAACGCGTTGCCTGAGCCACGTTGGTAAGGGCTCTACCTTCAATCACTGAGCATGACAGAGACAGCTTCTGCTACTACAGTAGATGACGGCCATTGCCGATATGTATGTGTGTTTGTGCCGTACATCTATGCGCGTGTCTCATTGGTGACATGTATATGCATACGTGTGAGTGGCCCTGACTCCGATTCAGTAGGGGCAAAGGGGAGGGGGCAACAAAAAGTGTGGGAGAGCCGCGCAAGATGTTTTCTCTATTTATGCTTGTCACACAGGGTACTTGATGCTGACCATACATTTCGGGAGAGCCTGTGACATATCAAATGACCGTATCACAATGTATATAATAATCAACAACGAAGTTTTACTTCGTATTCTGACCAGTTTTAGTACTGACACTCAATTCCCATAGTAAGAAGAAACAATTTGATATTTTTACTGTTAACATTATGTAGCTCAAGAACGTGTTTTATTTTAATCATAAACAATAATTATTATTATTATAACAATAATGGTATTGATAATAATGATGATGATAATAATTATGAAAAAATTATAATAACAAATAAATATTATATTTCATGTCAATTATTTAAAAATGTACACTTGAGCGAGCAAGCATTGTCGATTTGCAACCAAACTATATTTTATGATAGTTAATTAAAAAACTGTGCCTCAGGGAAAGCGTTGGTGATTACAAATCCAACAAGTTTCTAGTATTATTGATTAGTAAAGTTTGTTCATAGGTGAGCAAGCACTGGTGATTAGAAACCCAACTGTTTTTTAGTATTATGTACAAACAGTCTGCCCATAGGTGAGTAAGCATTATCAATGAGAAATCTAATAATTTTTTTTTTTATGACTTTTTGTTTGTATAAGCCCGATTGTTTTTTAGTGTAGTTAATTTACAAACTATTTCTCGAGTAAGCAAGCATTGGAGATTAGAAACCCAAAAAATTTTTAGCATTTTTAACTGACTAATTGTGCCTTTAGGATAGCAAGTATCGGTAGTTGGCAACCGATATTTTGTTATTTAATTTTAGTAGAATAAAACAGTTAGATTACTAATCGCCAATGCTTGCTCGTCCACAGACACATTTTAGTACCGCATAATACTGAAAATTTATTGGATCTCTAATTGACGGTGCTTACTCACCTATGGGCAGATTTAATTATTAAATAATACGAAAAATCTGTTGTTAATCAACTATACTAAGAAACAGGTAAGTTTCTAATCATCAATGCTAGCTCATCTGAGGGCACATTTTGTCATTAAATAACACTAAGAAACAGCTGGATTTCTAATCGTTGATGCTTGCTCGCTTAAGACACATTTTATTAGTGAATAATACTAAAAAAAAGTTTACTTGGTGATTGGCAACGCTTGCTGGCCTGAGTGATCATTTTCTAAATAATTAACTTGAAATGTAACATTTGTTATTGTGATTCTTACACTATTACTATGATTATTATTGTTCTTATCGTTAATGTTATTATACTATCATTTTTATTACTACTGTTTTTTATATCATTATTGTTATCATTACAATTATTTTTTTGTTATTATTATTGTTATTATTATTATCATTATCATTATTATTATACTATCATTTTTGTTGCTGCTATTTTTATATCATTATTGTTATCGTTACAATTATTTTTTGTTATTATTATTATTATTATTATTATTATTATAATGATTATTATTATTATCATTATCATTATTATTGTTAATATTATTGTTGTCATTCTTATTATCATAGTTATTATTATTATTTTTTTTTTTTTCTTTTTCCGAGCTCATCCAGAATGCCTTGATGCACGATTTAAGGGGGTACGAATTTCTTCTCTGTGTGGGACTCGTAGTCAGTTTAGAAGCGCTCATTTCTCATTACGATCTTCGTGACAATAACTAAACACACACTTAACTGGTAAGACGTACCTTCTAGGATACCCAGCTTGGAATCCGCTCTCGCATTCATACTTCAAGCTGGGGCCATGGAGTGTTGACCGCTTACGTAGCCTTCGATCGGAGTGTCGTCACCGTTGTGATGTTGCCTTCTCTTTACTCCATCTGGTCGTTTGCTGTTTTGTGGGAACATCGATTCCCGTTACTGTCCCTTGCTGTAGCTCGGGTAAGTCAGGGCAGCTTGGGTCTGCAATGGTCATCTAGCTTCCATCCTCTTAAACTCTATCTGCGTCTCGCAGACACCTTACATTTGGCTTTTTCTAGTACCTTTCTAAGTGTTGAGCAGCTGCCACTACCTGCTCCGTGTTTGGCACCTTCTATTCCACAAGAGAAACATAAGGCCTCCTCCGTGCAATCTTTCTTTCGGTGAGTGCAGCTGCTAGATCGGAAGCATAGCTTTCACCAGTTCTCTTTGTTGCAGTTTGGGGCTATGTGTCCATACCCTAGACACCGGTAGAATCTGAGGACTTAAACCCGTCTACTCACCTGGCGGCGTGTGAAACCTATTAATAGCTTCTTTGTTTGTTCTATAAATCTGGCATCACTATCTCCAGTATTCACAAAAGATACCTTCTGCCCTCTTATAGTCGTTCCTAGCAGAGTCGCTGTTCTCATCTGTGGCGAGCAACTAGAGATTCTACTCAATGCGAGTTTGACGTCAGTCTTCTCGGTAATTGGATCGAGATCTTGGATTTCGAGCGTTACTCTTTTCTTGTCTATTTTAACGGATCCTAGCCTTTTAACGGTCTTAGCTATACTGCTAACCAGTAATCTCCGTCCTTTATTCCTTTAACTTTAAGAAGAAGGTCTCCTTTTTTAGTCGTAGTAACTCCTTTGACTGTAATCTCAACCTCTTTCATGATTCTGGCTTGAAATTAGTCCTCATCTTCTTTAGGACCTTGGCAAAGCTCTGATCTTCCGTGACCTTATCGAGTATTCTCTTCTCCTTTTTTCTGGCATTATCTCATTTGCTGCTGTCACTGCTATTAATTCTTATTTTGGGGATAAGCTCTTGATTTTACCAAGTCTTTCTCCTTTTTTTAGAAGGGGATTAGGGGTCAGCATGCTTCTCACGACTCTAGATTGGATAGAGCGTATGATTCTGTTCGTTTTTTTTTATCTGTACGTCTTTCGCATTAGATTATCATCGACTTGTTCTAGAAGGTTTTCCATTTTCTTTCTAGTCCTTTCACGGCTATCCTTAAACTTACGCAGAAGGTTTAACGCCACTTTCATACCTTCTTTTATCGGCATTGCTGTTTTTGTGTACGTCGTTATTTCTGCTTTCACCATATCTTTGATTATTTCCTTGAGTTCTGTGAAAACAATATCTTACGAATACGAAAGTTTCTTTAGTTGTTACAAAGATTTAAAAAATCTAAAGAGAAACTGCTTGAATGCTAAGAATATAAAAATAATGTCAAGAGCTAAAGAGTATATCCGAGTATGTGGCAATTGTCGATTCTAACCGTCCGAGGAACTAATTAATTTTTACCTAAGACGACTGAATAGTACGAAAAAAAAGCCAAAAGTATATTCTATTATTAACATTTTTTTAATATAATCATTACGCCTGATTCAAATATGTTAATATGTAACTGCACTTCTTGCTGCTTATCAAAATTTGGCCTATTAAAATATAGGGGAGGAAGGATTTTTCTCATTTACTGTACACTGATATGCAGAAACCTAGATAACGAGATCTTGGTAAAGTTTTCCTCAAGTTTATTCCTCAATTTTTTTATTAAATTTTAAATTTGTTTAGTTGCAAGTTGTGTGGACCTCGCAGTCACGTACGAATCTCCGTAATGTACAATAAAAATGTATTAATTTTAAAATGTATTTAGAAGTATTATAAAATAAATACGTATGCAACTCATCAAGAAAATAAAATGGCATTTTTTTTAATAGTTTTTGAGAACTCTCATTAGAAAAGGTGTTATTGCTATAACAAAGTATATGTTACGTCAAGAATTATGAAATGTTATCACAATTTTTTGTTTAAAATATCTTATCATTTTAAACGTTATTAATAAATTGCTCATCTACTATTTGTACTAATTAGACAATTTGTCGTCTAATAATATGCACGTATTTATGAATTTTAAAGTTAAAGAATAAGAAAGTATCTCAGCTCACGAAACAGTATTCCCGTTAAATTGAGATTATTTACTAATTTTTAACTTAAAAAAAAAATTTAATTTGATAACGGTAACAATTAATTTATTTAACTATTTTTAATCAAAACAAAACATTTTTGTTACACGATTCAGTTTTGTAACCATTAATCATATAGAAGCTACTTTAAGCTCGATACAGCTAATAAAATTTTACATTTTTCTTAGATTGTTGATAAACAGTTATAAACGATTTATGTGCTCATTTCCATAACAAATTATAATTATTATGTATAAAAACCATCATAACCATTGTGAAAATAGGTTTTGTTTGTAATTAATGTTTTTTACAAAATTTTGCATGAGCAATTAAATAGGTGAAAATAAATTTAACTTGTTAAAAAGTCTCAGAGTAATAAGTTATTCTGTTAAGGAGTTGTAATCTCTATTGTGTAAAGTAATTGATGTAATAACGCTTTAAATTAGTTTTAATTTAATATCGTTGCTTTCGCTGAATTTTTCTGAGATGCAGTTAAAAGCATTGGTCAGGACAACAATGATGTTACAGAACATTTGAACATGGTGGACGAGTAGGCCACCCGGCATTCCATACCAGAGTAAGAGAAGCGGGTGGCCTACTTTTTCCCGAAGCTTACTTCAGAGTCTGCAGTTGCTGCTGATAGTGCCTTAGCATCGTCTGCTACGACAGTAGTTCCTAAATTTCAGCTCTGCACGATAGATGTATACATATATTGTCTCGCTGTATGCATGCCTAATCGGAAAGCTTAAAAAGTTGTTAGGTAGGGTCTACCTTGGCGGCCAACTTACCCTACCTTTGGCTAACCTTGGCATAAATGGGACTGTAACATTAGATACTTACGCGGCATTAGGTCGACCCTACCTTGGTTGCCCAGTTAACCTGTAAGTGTGGCTTACTTGGGGTATGGATCATGTGTTGAAGAAAAAGAAATACAATGTGATTTAAATAATCTAAAATACTTTAATTATTTTATTTAGTTTAAGTACTATGATATCACTAACTTTTGTAATAAATAACAGACTCGTATGAAATACAATTTTGGATGTTGATTATTTTTATGGCATGACTTCCTACTTATTAACTGCACTTAAATTATTTAGTTCTTGGCTTTTTTAAAAAATGATATTTTTTCACTCTTTAATTTGTCAAGGAGGTTGACTGCATTTTGAGAAGGGCGTGAGAGAGAGGTCTGACTGTGCCTTTTGTAGTTTTAAAATGCGTGCGAATGTCCCGTAATTCAATATTGAGTTATATTTATACTCCAGATTATTTTTTAATAAGTATTTTTACAAGGACCTTATCGACGTGACTACTTCACATAATAAAAAGGCAGATAATCATTTATTGTTGACTACAGTTTTGTCCAAATCTCACTGTTAATTGTATTAAAATTTGTTATTATAAGAGTCGCTTTTAACGATCTTTGCTAAGAACGCATATAAAATTCACAAAATTTATTTCATTAATTTCTCGTTTTATCAGCACCCAGAGTTTTTGAAACATTGCATGAATTTTAATTTTTTATTTTCGAAGTTCTGCACAAATTCTAGTTAAAAAATGACTATCGATTGCTTCAGGTAATCAACCTCCTTAAGTATAAGGAGCGTTTTAGTTTCACACTTATTTTCACTAATTTATCACCACATTTAACTTTTACACGTTCTTATAAATAAACTGCTCCGGAATATTTGTTCGCAGTTTCATAATGTCAGAAAAGGTTAGATAGAAGATAAAAACCTTGGCCCAAGGCAGCGCTACGCTTGCGCCACGTAAATGAGACAGGTAGGCCCTACCTTGGTAGCCAACTTTGGGCCTACCTAACTAACGGGGTATCTTAGTTAACTTTTCGATCGGGTGTATAGTCTCGGCTACTTAGCCGTCAGAACATAGTGTACATTATATTAATGAGTGCCTAGTCCACCCCCTCTTCAACAGCTTACAAAAATACTTAAATTGCTCATAAAAAAAATACAGGCCAATAGAACAAAAAATGCAATGGGGTAAGAGTGGTACAGTTTTTGACACCCTGACTGTGATTGACAGTCACATGGATTTTTAAATTGATCCTGTATACATAAATATACTAATTATACAGGGGGTCAATAGTTTAAAAAATGTCTACAACTGCACTACTTATCCCTACGCGATTTGTTTTAATTGAATCCTCACCAATCAAACAAAAAAGAATTGTTAAAAGTAAAAAGGTTGACTTGTTTCAAATCATTAAAAATTTTGGAAAAGAAAGACTCTCCTGACAAGGGCTCAGAAAAATTTAACCTTTTTTAAATTAAATAAGGCCATCTTCAGAATTCTAAATATAGGCTTTGTTTTTTGTTAGTAACAATAATGTAATTATCACCCAAAAGCTAACGGCACATAAGTGTGGTATCCACACGATTTTTACGATTTGCGATGGTAAGAACGGCGGAAAAAGCTCATACATTAAAATTACTTACTTTTTGTTGAACATCAATCGAAAATATAGCAGTGCATGCATACATAGTGTGTATAAAATTGTAGAAAATTTACTCCAGTATCTGAAACGATACGTCCAGATTTATACGCTGAGGAAAATGAGCTTTATGATACAGTTTTGTACAATGAGAAAATAAATTTTTGAGTGAGTAAGCTTCATTGTTAAAAATTCAACTATTTTATAATTATTTATAATAAAAAAATTCATTGCAGGGGAAGTCAGTGACGGCAACGAGTACCTATTTTCTAGTTTTATATGACAGGAACTTTTATCCCTGGACAAGCAAACACTGTTGGATAAGTAGCCCAAATGTTTCTTAGCTTTATATAATAATTATGATTAAATAAATTTTCAGGCAGGCAAGCTCAACTAATGAGTAACCTTAAGTAAGTATTTTTTAGTCATAAATTGTCTTTATTTCTAAAAATTAACATCAAACAATTCTATGGGTATGTTTTTTTGCAGTACCATCAAAATGATATTGCCAAAATGGTAGCTTTAAATAATGTAAAACTGATTTTGTTTTTAATTTTTTTTAATAAGGGCACTTCTTAAAAAATCTTAGCTGAGATCTCAGCTAAATAGTAATTATTGTGATTTCCTGGTAAAAATGCGTAAGTGAGTAGCCCCACCATGATTTTAGTTATGTTAAATAATTGAAATAGTTTTTTGTTAAGTAAGTACCAGTAATATGAATGTAAAAGCCTGCGATGGTTTTTTAATAAGGGCACTACTATGGACACTTAGCACTTGGGAAAGGGACAATAAAAAGGATGGGAGGCCTCCTATTACTGGGAGGGGGGTAGGGGGAGATTAGGCAATTTTTGCGGTGGGAAGGTCGTCTAAACCCTCCTCAAGAAGCATTGCGCGGTAAAAAAGCACATGTGAAAAATCACAGAGGTAGTTGCCCGAAAAGTCTTACTGGCTGGGAATCGAACCATGGTCTCCCGCGTGCCAATCCACGACCTAACCGACTGAGCCACCGCGCGCTAACCTTCTATATTTTTGTATGTTACGAAAATTAATTTTTGGGTAAGAACAGTCCATTGATAAGAAGATCAACTATTTTTGAGTTACAAATTATAATTTAATTCTTAAGCTAGCAAACCCCATCGACAAAAAGTTCAACTGCTTTTTAAATATATGAATGATAACCCTGTCTACGATTGTCTGATTAGATCTCGCCTAAGACCTTAGGTGAGCATTTCATGCCAAAAACTTAGCTGAGATCTCAGCGAAGATTTCTCAAGAAATGCCCTTATTAAAAGAAATTAAAAACAAAATCAGTTTTACAGCATTTAAAGCTACCATTTTGGACATATCATTTTGATGGTACTGCAAAAAAACATATCCATAGAATTGTTTGATGTTAATTTTTAGAAATAAAGTCAATTTTCGGATTTCCAGGTAGGATTTCATCTGATATGTTATTCGAAAAAGTATGGTCTAATGAGTGTTTTTCGATTAAACAATTATAATTATAACAATTCTTGTGCGAGAAAGTGCCTGCAATGAGTGTAGGTCAGTTATTTTTTTGTCATAATTAATAATTATATTTATTATTGGGCAACTAATAATTTTTAAGATAAGGACTATAGGCCAGTTACTATTGTAAATCTGCTCTGTCTGAGAATGGCTTAGTCTTTGGTACCATTTGATAGGGAATAAGGGAATGGAAAAAAAACCCTTGAGGGGATTTTTCCAGCTTCATATTAAATGCGCATGTGCAGCAATGTCTAAAATTGTGTTTTTTATAGTTTATTTTTTCCTTACTCAAAATTGTACTCAAGAAATTAAAAAAAATTTCAAGAAGTAGGTTTTCACACAATCAACAACCAAAGAATTTTTTAAAAATTATAACCTCTCAAATGACGTCTAAAAAATTTTTTTAACTTTACAAAAAATTTCTTAAAATGTTGAATGAAAAGGTTTCACTTTGGATTCAGTATTTTGTATAGTCTTTCAGATCTTCTTTGCAATCCTGTTAATTTGTTTGTGATATTTTTAATTTCACGTACCAAAAATGATCAAAATTCGTTTTTTTTTAGATAATTTGCTGTTTTTCATAGCTGATATAAATTGTTAACAATTTTCAGTAGCTTAATAAAATATGTTTTTTGGTAATCTTTACGATTCCGTAATTGTTTGCAATATTTTAGGTGGCATGAACTAAAGAATTAAAAAAACGCATTTTTTTTAGGTTAAGTATGGTTTCCAATTCGTTACATGCATTTTTAACACAATTAAGTAGCCTTTTTTGATGTATTTTTCTATACTCTTTACGGTTCTGCTGTAATTTTTGCAAATTACATGGTGAATCACCTGAAGTTGACCAGTAATCTGTCTTCAGGAGCTTATGTTTATAAAATGTAATTAGTAATATACTTGTTATATAAAATATGGAACTATTTCTTAAACTGACTTCATCTAATGGTTTTGAATCATAACTTAAGCATTGCTTTAATGCTGACCATTTTTTTTACACGTGCAAGTATAAGCCAGAATGTTATAATACTTATGAAAATGTGTACTTATGATTAAAAGTGATGTTTTGACACTATTGTTAATCGAAAAATTTGATGTATTCGAAAACAAGTAGCTTCTAAAGAAATAGTGTCCAAAGCATTCGACCGATCCGATTTCTATTAAATTAAACGCATTACTACTAGCGTGGTGTCAGTTTAGCTAGGTGTATGGTTGTTGGATAGACGAACTACATTTTAGTTAAAAAAGTATTATCAAGGATTTCAAGTATTTCTACTACTTATTTGGTAAAAATAAAATTGTAAAATAGTAGCAGTCTTTTGAGTAACTTTAAAATATCATTAGTTCTTTCAAACAATACTTCAAATACTCATACATTGTTACACTACTGTTTCAAGTACTTACTGCTTCGAATTGATCATAATAGAATGTATATGATTTTCTGCGTCCCATTCGAACATGACTAATTTTTTTCTATCACGTCACAGTACTTACTTTTCAACTCTATTCAGTTGCCATTTTTACGTAAAACGTTATTTTAGAGATTACAAGGGTTAACAGTCATTGTGATAACCATTTTAAAAATGTGCGTAACACATTAAAAACTATGTGTATTTCATTCTTGATCACTACATTTTCTACTTACCTACATTATACTAACAAAAATAGAGTTAAAGTAGAAAAAACAAACTTTTTATAATTTAAATTATATTTTAAAGTTAATGCTAGCATTTTTTATCATTTACCAAAATAAATAATCAAACTTCAGAAAACACATTTATTGTTTTTAAATAAAAATGAAAAAATTTATGGTTATATAACTTAAAATATTATTAATAGTACAGTATATTATACCCACCTGGTAAGCGTCATTAGTATTTTTACAACAAAACCAACTACACATTAACATTGATGTACTTTAATAGTACTTGAAAAAAAGGCTGGGGTTGTTATTCACTGATTTACGTAAGCCTAACTTTCTCAGACTTATAATTTTTTAACTTTAACTTTATTTTGTTCAAATCTTAAATACTGTTTAGAATTTTCTGAGTCACACACACTTGAAGGGTTGATGTTTACTACTTTTTTAAAGTCATCAATTGTGAGCATCTTGATAAAAAAAAAAACCAATCTTTATAGAGCTAAGATAGCATATTTTTTTCTATTTTTTCAGAAAACATAAGAATCAAAGATCTGTTGTGTAATTTGTGTAGACTCTGTTTAACAAAAGTTATGACACAATCATAATTTTACAACTCCGTTTATGTATTAGAAACTGTTAATTCGAACCAGAAATTGAGTATTTCTGAGAGCTTGTCGCAGGTTAGTTTGATAAATTTCGAGTCTCAAACAAATACAGAATTTTAAGGTTATACCGTAGTTGAAAGAGAAAAAGCAAAAACAATTGGAATTACCAATTTTAAGAACTATATTAACTCATCTCTAATGTATTATTTGTCGTTATAAACGGCAAACAGACATAATCAGTGTACGTATTGAAGCTAGAATTCAAATATTTTGCAAAATTAATGTACTGTACTGTATTGCGTTATAGGATTTTGATGTATACCCATTGTAGGATTTTTACGTACCCTATGACCCTAATTCCTACCTTCTTTGTTTTTTTCCGTAATTACTATCCTATTTCCCCAAGTATGCCAGTATTTCGTGCAGTCCCCTTGCAAAGTTCTCCTTATACCACTTGGTTATCCATCGTATATCGATTGTCTCTAGAACACCCCAGCTATTCACAAGTTTAATAGAAAGATATTTTTCCAGTAACCCATATAACTCGCTGTAACGAACTTTTTAAAATCAACAGGCACTTCACCTGATGAGCTGGCCAGGTGTTGGCTTTCCTTCGGAAAATCAATGCATGTTTTAGCATCCTGAGTACTCATTTCATTGGAAACAACCGAGAAAAAATCTAGATAATTTTTGACAGGATTCGAACCCACGTCCTCTCCAGTACCTTCAGCTAGGAGACTAGCTTGCTAACCACGAAGTCGTTGAAGTTCTTGCAAAATCAATGTATTTGTTGTTAATGCTAGCCTATGCGGCCGTAAACATTTGATTGAAAAAAGATTCTATGAAAATGAGTTCACAAAATTAGTTTATTTCCATCAACAAGTTCAATAGACGTAAAATAAGTATTTTAATTTCCAAATATATCATAAGTAAAAGTAGATCAAAGTATGTTCTCAACAGTTGTTGATTTCGTCATACCTGAAAAAAAAGTTGTGCCATACAAAAAAAAGTGATCCTACCTTTTAAAATTAGAGGTATTTCAGAGGGACGTCTATTATCCAGATATACACTCGACAATATATGTCTTCACCTGTAAGGAATTTCGTCCAGCCACTTTTTGACTTCTGTTGGCCTAATGTGGTAGTCAATACGAATACGTAATACCATTTTTTGGCCTTTTACAATATGTGTTACCAGAAACATCCAATATTGTTTAAAATAGACCACACATTACCTTAATAAATAGGTTTTTAGTCTTTCTTTAGGTGTGTCACCAAAAATATCGCAACAAAAATAGTAAAATTGCAGAGAGTACTACATAAAATATATTAACAAGCTATTTCAATACATAAGAATGTGATACTATTTTTAAAAATCAGTATGACCTAAGAATGATGAGTTTGTTGAGTTTTTCAGCATTTACTATCATGAAAATTAAAAAACTAACTGCTAAATCATAAATAGTATCTAAAAATACATCAGAAAAGGATTCTTAAACATGTTAAAAATGCTCTCATAATCAATTGGAAATTATACAAAACCCCGAAAAAATGCGTTTCTGGATTTTTTTGGTTCGTGATTTCTTAAATATTGAAAGAACAACCATGGAATCATAAAGAACATCAAAAAATGCATTTTTATAAGATACTCATAATTGTTAACAATGTATATCAGTTATGGAAAAACGCAAATAACCTTTGAAAAACCAGTTTTTGATCATTTTTTTCATGCACTACTGTAAAAATCACAAAGAAATTAGCGGGATTGCAAAGAAAATCTAAAAATACAAAAAAAAATGCCTAACCCAAAGTGGAAACTTATCATTGACATATGTAAAAAAATTCATTACGAAGTTAAAAATATTTTTTAGATGTCATTTTGAATGTTGTGTTCTCAAAAAAAATTCTTTGGTTATTGGCCATGCCAAAACCTACTTCTTTAAATTTTTTTTTAACTTTTTGATTGCAAATTAAAATATGGAAGAATAAGTTTAAAAAAAAACACAATTTTTGACATATTTACTGCGCATGCGCATCCAATAGAAAACTAAAAATTTGGTTTCAAGAGTTTTTTTTTCATCCCTTACTGAATATTACCTAAGAAAAAGCCATCCTCAGACAGGGCATATTCACTATCATAACGGACCTATAGACTTTTTTGTTTGAGTATTAAAAATAATGTAAAAATGTTAGTTTTTTTACTTAAGAATCTAACATAAAAAAATATAGTGTACAGCATAAAGTCTTTTAACGCATTATCGGGGATTAACTTTATCAAAGTATAAGTGTGGTTCAGGTTAAATTATATGACTGATTCATTTCTAACCCAAGTATTCTTTTAAGTAACCAATCATTACTTACTGCTTTAATAAAAAATGTTTAGCTTATAAAAATACACAAAATCATCTACATGCTTCGTACATGAGATAAAACGTATTTTTTTTTTAGTTTTTGAGAGGAGAGAGACTACTCTGTACAGATGCTTTTTTGCCAGGAAATTAAATTAATTGTTATTTATGACTAAAAAATAGTTAGGTTTAACATAAATGGCGCTCTTTTATCTATAAATCAATGAAATTATTATTCAGAACCTCAAAATAATTAGGTTTTTTGTTAATGGTGCCTGTAATGATACTTGTTATCCCAAGAATTGAATTTCGCAGTGTACAAAACGACAATTACTAGCCTAATAATTGGTTTGAGTATTATTTATAACAAAATAATAGTTTAATATTTTTTGCTAGCACTTGCTTGCCCAAAAATTAATTTTAATATCCTATGTAACTATAAAATAGTTTGAAATCTACTTGTTAGAAGCTACTCATCAGCTGTGCTTGCTTGCCTAAGAATTTATTTAATTATAATTATCATATAAAGCTAAGAAACATTTGGACTACTTTTCTAACAGTGTTTGCTTGCTTAGGGATTAGAGTTCATGTCATATGAAACTAGAAAATAGGTACTCGTTGCCGTCACTGACTTTCCCTGCAATGAATTTTATTACTATGAATAATTATAAAAAAGTTGACTTTTCAACAATGAAGGTTGCTCGCTCAAAAATTCATTTTCTCATTGTACAAAACTGTATCATGAAGCTCATTTCCCTCAGCATATCTATAAATCTGGACGTATCGTTTCAGATACTGAAATAAATTCTCTGCATGTACAAATTATGTATACATGCACTGTTATATTTTTAATCGATGTTCAACAGAAAGTAGGTAATTTAAATGCATGGGTTTTTTCCGCCATTGCTACAATCGTGAATCACGTGATGATTACGTTATTATTATTAACAAAAACCAAAATATTTATTAGAAAATCTATGGTTCAATTTAATCTCAAAAAGGTTCAGTGTTTCTGAGATATTATTGTGTCAGGAAAGTCTTTCTTCCCAAAAATTCTTCGATCGAAAACAAGTCAACTTTTATACTTTTCATAATTTTTTTTTTTTTTTTTTTTTTTTTAGTGAGGATTCAATATAAACAAATATGAGCCTGTATTTTTGTTCTAATCAATTTGAGTTTTTTCATGGCCTGTTAGAGATGGGTATGGAAACGTACATCTAATAATTCTACTATTTTACCTACTAAAGGAAATATTGTGCTTTTTTCCGGTGTATTAGATGGTGTGAATTAAAGTGGATAAGTCTGCTTAAGTATGGGGCTTTCCTGTACCAATTATTCACGATTTTCCCCTTTTTCTCTTGTTAGAGTAACATTTAAGAATCAAGACAATGCAATTCAAGGCATTGAAGCACATGCTCTGAAAAAATTGGACTAATGCAACTACCCATTGGTACACCATGTATTTGTTCATATGATTTATCATCGAATGTAAAATAAGTATTATACATCAAAAAAGTTGTGTCATCGAGAAATTCTTGTAAAGTTAAATTCATACCATAGTTTTACTCACCAATCTTACACTTACATCCTTTATTACTAATCTGACGAGCAGTTCGGGAGAGAAATATTCTATTACATAATCTATAAGACTGTCACCATACGGTAAATGACATGGTTCACTCACGTAATTAACTAGGTCTACAAATTTTCTATCTCAATAACTTGAGGTTGTCAGACAAACAAATTTAAACCATGTAAAAATTTTTTCGCCCCTCCGGCGAAGTGTTTTGCGTTCTTGAGCGCAAAGTTGCACTTTCAACCCTCGATACAAAAATGTCGTTCTCACCTCGGTCCCAAGCATACACCAACTATGCCCTTCGCAAGTTGTACTTTCTGCCCTAGATAAGAAATATACTATTGTACTTTAAAATAATCGTAACCACTAAAAAAAATTATTTACTTTTATCTTAGTGATAAGTAAACTTTGTTATTTAAATATTTATCAACAATAGAGTGTGAGAAATGTCATTTCATAATTTGCAAATTAATATAAACTAATTGGTGTCGAATGATGCTTGACATAAGCAAGTAGATTTATTAGTATGAATTGGATAGTAATAGTAGTAAATATGTTTTGAAATTTTTCAAAAAATGGTAAAAGTGTCCAAACTTATTTTCTTACGGCAAGATGAAAAACAAGCAAACTAAGTTTTTGCCGTCATGAAGTATTCTGCACGAAGTAGTATTGAAACATGGAGAAAAAGAGCTATCAGTCAAGTCTTTATAAAAATGCGTGCTTCTGAGAAGTGTCAGTGTTTTGGATGAGTAAACAAATGGCTCATGTGTAACGATTTGCCCGTGCATGGGATAACCATGCGCGATAATACTAGCATGAGCTTGTCGAGCATTTACATAAGAGCACGAAAGATAGCATACACGGGCATAACACTATTCTGTTGACAAAAAATACGCGCATCGTACGAATGCACAAACGCCAGAGAAATCGGTTGAGAGGAAAAATGCTCGTTTTCTACTTGTAGCCAGATCTATAACTATGCTTTTATGTCTTCAAGTGATGACAAGGTAAACAAAGCCTCTAACGACACGTTCTACGAGTTTATGCATGGCCATCCTCTACTTTGCGAGCAGCCTCCAGTGACGATGAGATAAACAATCCGCACGTCATACGAGTGTGTGATGGTCACTCAGAAGAAGAAAGGAAAAAAGATGGGCTCTGAACCCTGGAAAATATACACCAGGGTGTTTGTGGAAAAAAGAAAATTCGAGTATCTTCATACTCTCCCGAATCTGGAGCCACTGTTTTGTCACTGTCATAGTCCTTGATAAAGAATTCATCCTCCTCGACCTCCGAGCTTCCTGACCCATCTTCCTCCAAGCACTTCTTACAACCCTTCTGGTGGGTGAGTTGCTCTCCTAGGTTCTTCATCTGCTTCCTAACTGCTCCAATGTTCAAATTCTCGCATTTTCTCTTGTTTTTGATTAAAATTTTTGACAGTCGTTGGGGTACAGGTGGACTCTATTATACATCAAGTAATCTTATGAACATCACGGAAAAATATAGAGAGGATGTGCCATGCATTAAAGGCAGTAGGAATCGTACCGTGCCTCTCTCTTTTCTCTTGTTCCTTTGTTTTACTTTCCTTTTCAGAAATTCTTCACGTTGTGACCTGTGAATGAAGAATAAATGAGCATTACGGGCTCTTAAAAAAATGATCTCGCAACTTAAACAGCACCTAAGTCTTGGACATAATTTTTTTTGATTCTCTAAAGCACTCGAAAATGTTGATGTTACCAACTTCAAAATTATATGGAATAGAGAAAATGAAAAATCCGTATTTTAATTCTAGGTGGTACCAAAACTGAAAATTTTTTAATGAAATACGAACCAATGACGCTTATTCAGCTCTTTTCTTCCATCTTAAACTAAAGCAATACTTTCTAATTTAAATCCTGTTGTTCCTACAGCAAAAAATTCTTTGATTACCCTTGATTATTAAAAAAAAATTTTCATGTTATTGGCAACTAATAACAATAAAAATTGAACAACGTTCAAACACGAGAATGTAGACAACGATTTACACTCTCTGGTAATAAATGCAATGTAAATGATCCCATGTAGAATTTACTTGGGGTCTAGGCAAGTAGTTATTGCGACACAATAGCTTGTCACAATAAATCCCCACCACCTGTTGAGAGTTTCCAAACGGAGCCACTGTGCCACCGTATACTACAGTGGGTCGAGGAACAGTACGGTGGATAGGGTCACGTGGTGCTGATTGGCGCCGCCATTTTCAGCACCTCCCACTATTTTCCAGTGTATATAGATGTACAATTCTGTGCCTAAGTCATTGCAGGGGCTCTTCTATAACTGCACTGCCCCTTCGCACTTGCGTAGTGCAGCGAAAGCGCGATTGTAGAACGGCATTGGGAGTGGTGTAATGTCAAATGTTATTTACTATTTTAAATTGACTAACACTGACATGTGCTATAAATGGTGGCTAGCTACCGTACTGTCCCTCGACCCACTGTACGTATACTTTCTATAAAAGGGGGTACCCTTCTTTCTACACTTGAACTGGAGAGACTTTCCGGGCAGTCCACCGTACATTCCCCCTCCTTATATTTTATTACCAATCCTCCACTATGATTAGATGAACCCTCTTAATGTATGTGTTTGATTGTATTAATCATTTATTTACAAGCAAGGATAGTGCAAGGGTACTCAGTCTTCTTACTTTTATTTTATAATTTAACTTGCATTGTTACGAGGGTAAGGAGTAAGTTTATGGTTATATAAATAACAAGATTAATAAATTTACTTTATTTATTTATATAATTTATAGCATCAACAGGATCATTTATATTAAAAGACGCAATATTGTACACAATATCACACATGAGATCTTTTGTTAGAGTGTCCCATTTTACAGTGTCATATGCTACAGCTTTTTCGTACGTAATCTGCATATCGTTATCATTCAAATAACTTACAATATTTTTTGCAACGTTTGGTGAGTAGTAATCAATGTGTGCTTTATGCACACTACCACCTTCTTTCAAAATAAAATCTACAAATTCCTGCGCTACGATAGGCATATATTCTGATATTTTATTGAATGAGCGAAAATTACAATCAACGCAATGTAAAACGAATTTGTGTAAATAATCGAACGTTATTTTTTTCAACACTAAACTTCGATGATACTTCTTTGTTTTTCTTATAGCTTATCGTAAACTCCAAGAATCAGATGTACCTGTAAATCTTGATATCTTTCAAGTCACTGTCATCTGTCGTAAAGTATTCTTCAATGTCGCAGAAGGCCAATTTAAACTCACTTGAACTAGAAATTGTAAGAGAAATTTTTTTGAAATCTCCGCCCAACAGGCAAACGATAGGCTCCTAATCGTTGTCCAAAAATTATTCGTATTTAAGTCCAAAGATCATTTTTTTAATAAATGATTTGTTCAATCTGTAAAGCTTGCGAATAATCTGAGGTAGAAATGATTGTTGGTGCTGCTTGGAGGTTGACAGATCCAAAACTTTTTTCTCCAAGACTCTCTTTTTCACAGGCTCCATTTTCTCTCCGTTGCAATGTATTAACTGTCAGTTGATTGACTAGAGACTGACAGCTGCTTTTTGTTAAAGCATAAATTTATGCTACTTATTATTCGAAAGAGCGGGGGTATTAAAGATGTTTGGAGGTGGTAAATCACATTTCAGCTTGTCAGAACTGCACCACCAAGCATTTTGGATGATATTACTTGAAAAACAAGTATAAATGCGGAAGTATACAAATATTTACTGTGATTTTTTTTTACAAAAATTTCAGAGGTAGCATGAGAAAATGCAGACATTTTTTTTTATTCCCTTGAATAAATAAAAAATTGTAACTACATTTTTCGAAATGCGTGGATTACGAATTATAAGCACATACAATGATACAGAATGAAAGATTACAGTTAAATTTCAAATCAACAACATTTTACTACAACTACTTTGAAAGCACTTCATTAAACATCCACTTCTACCCGATACATAGTTTTTATTTCTTTATTTACATCTTAACGAAATAAAACGTCTGTCGAGTTCATCGTTCTTTGTTAAATCATCGAAAAAATTATGAAGAAATTTTCTGAAACCCAATCTATGACTCATGTAAAACAGAAACATTAAATAAAATTGACCACATACATTTGAGAATAGGCTTTGTAGCAGTTTTTTTACAATTTTTTCGTAAGCGATTAATGTGATCCGATGTAAATGGTTGTACACCATAGCTATCGAAGTAAAAGCCGTTACCTTGTTTATCAGCTTAAGAACATAGCCACTTAATGAGTACCTGGCTGTGAATGATTGTCAGTATTTATGACAAGTATTGTTGGTTTCATCTACACCCGTGAGATCTGATCTAACAGAAATGCACCTACAGCATGCAAAGGGATTCGCGAAAGGTAATGTAGTATCTGCAGACTGTCCATGGTTAATTGCTGTTGTTTTTGACGATTTGTTATCAGAATTGTGTTCACATAATCAAGACTTTAATTTAGAAACATTATTCAAGGCACACCGATGTTTTCGATAATCTAGCTTTAATATGTTATGCATTCAATACCTCTCTACTGATAAGGCCTTTAAAGGCAGACAGTCGATCTCGCGTTCCAAATTAATTGGTTTACAATTCGTAATTATTTGCAAATCGTACCACTTTTTACAACCTTTGACGTAAATTTTGCGTATGTTTCTTCTAAAATCATTCAAAATTTTGAAAATCGCTTTTTTCATTACGTCTTTATTTACCTTGAAAAACTGAATGTCTACTACGAGGTCACTTGAGTTTTATAGATGGTTAAGCGTACTAATAGAAACTAAACTGAGAGACGATTTTTGTGTCTGAGACATGAGTGTAAGTATTTGTAATAAATGAGGCCATGTAGTCTCTAAAGTCGACCATGATTTGACATGACGCATCGATTTCGAGAATATTCTCGCACTCGGCATACAGTATACAGTTAACAGTCAAAGTTAGAGCGTTGGCAAATCGAACGTTTAATCTAACGCTACCGTGTTTAATCAGATTCCAATGAGAACATTCGTTGGCTGATAAATCTCGTGTTAAATCGGAAGCAAAAAAGCAGTAACCGTTGGGACAAGATTCGCGACTGATGTGATTTCCTTCTTTGAGAAAGTGAATATCAGTACCTGAAAATAAGGTATGATAAGCACCTACGTATAAATTATTCGTTTTAAAGTCTGGCTGTAATGGCTTCGAAGAAAATTGAATCCCGTCAATGTATAAACAAAGAAAATTAATATTGAAATTATGAAAATTAAACAGATTCATAGTGCGATCTTTGGTATAAGCTAGCAAAATAGATGGGCTTATTTTAACGTGTCTCACTAAAATATGTGCTTCTGAGATGTGAACCGAAACCAAGTTCAAAGTGTATCTGAGATAAAATGAATCACGACATCTTATTAATCGCATTGTAACTTTGACGCCATTAATGAGTAATTTTTCCTGATTGCACACATTAAAGTAAACGTAACCAATCAGATTATTCAATTTATATGCTGGTAGTAATATAGGTTGTTTGACGATCCCCACGTTAGCATCCGACACATCGTCCATCCTTGTCACTGTGTTATCGCACCATAATGCACTTGTTAAGTGGGATGATTTTGCCGCAGATCCGTAATTCAATAAAATTTTCCAGCACCATCTGTAAGAGTAAGCATTGTTAAAAGGTGATACAGGTTTCTAATTGAAAATTACATCGACTTGGTTGAACAACGAATGTATAAACTTATTTATCGGCCCCACCTTTGTGAATTTAGGTCCCTATTAAATTCTTTATTTCATTAATGGCCAACTTGACACAAAGACTTAGCGTTGTGTGTGCAAGACCAATGTAGGGGAAAGGCGAATGGTATGGGCACCCTAGATCCACCAAGCTCTCATATTTTTTATTTAAGTGCAATACTAATTATAAAGGGTGATTCTTAAAGTGCAGAGTATGTGCAATATAGAATTAAATTAAATTCAAGTAAAAGAAGCAAAAAAATAATATCATAAAAAACAAATTACTACACCTTTCTAAAAAGACCGTTTTGCCCTCCTATGAGGCAGGGCGGTTCCCAGCGTGGAACACGATGAGCATGGAGAGTTAAGGAAAAATTTTGTGTAGGCAGGTCGGTGTATATATATATATATATATATATCTAATTTAAAAATTACAAAAATTCATATCGATAGATCTCTGTCGATTTCATTTAATATCATAACTACTTGTACATATTTAATTTCAGAAATATTTCAAATCTTATTAATTAATAGCACTTAGTATAATTTTTTTGTTTTTATGAAAACACATACAGATAAATTTAATATTTAAAGGTTAAGTTTAGTAAACATTTCAAACCTTAATTATTAATATCACTTCTTATAATTTTGTGGATTTTAATACCTTACTTGTGAAATAATAAAATATACTTATTACCATTGACTTGTAAACGAAAAAAAAATCAGTCTTTTTTCCATGTCAAGTGCATATTGGCACAGAGCTTCTTCTTGCTCTTCATAAAAACTTTTGTAACTCTCATTAGAACATAAGTGCATACATATAAATTTTTACTAATAAAATCAACCAATATTAGTAAATATTATCGAAATTCATCGGCTTACTGACTTACCTACACTTTTTACACTTTGGTTCTTCAATCTCCTCTGAAGGGTCGTTCTGGGTATATCAAAATCAACAGCAGAACTTTTTATACTTTTACCATTATTCACTGCATCGATGGCCAATTATAATTGATCATTGGCCCACTCTTTTCCTTCACTTTTTCTTTGGTCATTTAGTACCATTCCCAATTCTAACTAAGTATATCCAAAGTTGTACAATAAATAAACAAAGTCTTGAAAAGTGGAAAGTTAGGTTAAAAAAGTGATACTGATGTCTGCTTGGGACTAAAGTCCCCGTGCTCATCCTGCCCTTCTAGTTGGTTACTAACCTGCCCCTTTAACACAATCTTGTAAAGTGTACAGACATGGGTAGTACACTTTACAAACGAGAGAGGGGCGGCAGTATGTGCGCGGAGAAAGACAGAGAGCCGAGCCAAGCCGAGCCGAGCCAAGTTAAACCAGAGATCATACCATCGCAGGAGACGCTTCATCGTGTCGGTCGAATCCTCAAGCGTGCCAATAGATGTTTCACATTAAAAAATATATCTCATAATATTTACCATCATCATCCTCTATTGCTACTACTACTGCTACTACTCCTACTACTACTACTGTATTTTACGTCATCACAATCTTCTTTTCTGCTTGCTTCTTCCGTATCTAAATGTTTTTCATCATCGCCACTAATATCCTCGTATATCGGTCGATTTAAACCACTAGTCGATGGTTGTAGATTTTCCTCTGCAAGTAAAAATGTCAAATATGTACCTGATAAACAAATATAGTAATACAGTCTGCTGACTGCGCATAGTGGTCAGTGCACATTCCATGGTTGTATCAGCATTGAAAAGTAATTCGTCCTCTAGTGTATCATCACGCGGTTGCCTTATCACTAGGTATAACAAAATTTTTTATTAGGGGGACAAAACGGTCTTTTTAGAAAGGTGTAGTAATTTGTTTTTTATGATATTATTTTTTTGCTCCTTTCACTTACATTTAATTTAATTCTATATTGCACATACTTTGCACTTCAAGAATCGCTCTTCATAATTAGTATTGCACTTAAATAAAAAATATGAGAGCTTGGTGAATCTAGGGTGGCCATACCATTCGCCTTTCCCCTACATTGGTCTTGCACACACAATGCTCAGTGCTTAGATGTTTGCTACGCGTTGCACTCGTCCGTGAACTACACATTCGTACTATGTGTGGTAGCATCTGGAATAGTAATTTTCAATCATTATCGATCAATATATATTACTCAAAAAATTATATTTTTTTATTTTCGACTGTCGAATAAAAACCGTAAGTGACATATTTACACGCGGCCTTTTTAATAATACAGCCGCTTTCAAAACTGTTGTGAAAGCTGTTCAGAAATTTGTCAATCGTAATTATCCATTGACAAAAAATATTGTGCGCTGTTAGTGATGATACACTAGAGGACGAATTACTTTTTAATGCTGATACAACTATGTAATATGCACTGACCACTATGCGCGGTCAGCAGACTGTATTACTATATTTGTTCACCAGGTATATATTTGACATTTTTACTTGCAGAGGAAAATCCACAACCATCGACTAGTGGTTTAAATCGACCGATATACGAGGATATTAGTGGCTATGATGAAAAACATTTAGATACGGAAGAAGCAAGCAGAAAAGAAGATTGTGATGACGTAAAATACAGTAGTAGTAGTAGGAGTAGTAGCAGTAGTAGTAGCAATAGAGGATGATGATGGTAAATATTATGAGATATATTTTTTAATGTGAAACATCTATTGGCGTGCTTGAGAATTCAACCGACACGATGAAGCGACTCCTGCGATGGCATGATCTCTGGTTTAACTTGGCTCGGCTCGGCTTGGCTCGGCTCTCTGTCTTTCTCCGCGCACATACTGCCGCCCCTTTCTCGTTTGTAAAGTGCACTACTCGTATGTGTAGCTATATAGAAAAATATATAATAAATAAATATCATATATGTATTGTACATATAGCATGTACATACGTACTTATATATAATATATATTATATATCATTAATGTGTGAAAAAAATTTTCAAATTTTTCTGACTCCGAGAATCGAACCCTATCCTTTGAATTGGTAGTGGGGGACAGAATCGATTGTGATATGCAGCACGCTGATACAATCTTTGCTATTGTTTGTCAATACCAACCGAAAAACTTTTGAATGAAAAATCGATTTATAATTTAGTGCTTTTTATATTATTTCATAATGAAGCCCGCCAATTTTAAAAGAAATAGTTATAATTATTCATGAGTGGTTTAATAATGTTAAAATTGTATAAAATTGTTTTAAGGTTTGTTTTGCTTATTTCTTTTAACGGACTGATGTACAGAAAAAATAAAAATACCAGTGTGTAGAACGAAAAATTTTCTACCAATAAGCACTTTTAATTTTGTTTCGACTAGCGCAAAATGCTGAGAAAAATATGAAAAAGATATTTTGGCCATACCTGTAAAAGGAACTGAGAAAGAAAGAGTCAAAGAGCCATTGATTGTCTGCTGTCGTGTTTGCTCTCTCTTTCTCTCTATTGTACTCATACAGGTAGGCCTTTTTCATTGCTTTTTTAAATATTTTGCGCTTGTAGTAAATGACGAATTATTAATAGAATTAGTATTATTTTTTCATCATTTTTGAGAAATTTCTTTTTTGTGAATAGGATTATTTTACAATATCAATATTTGACTATAATGTAGTTAATGCAGCAGTAAACAGGTATCCAGAGAGAGACAAAGAGACAGAGAAAGTAATACACACGAACGTTTGTCAAACTATTGTATGTAGGGAAGGGTGGGGCACTGTCGTCACCCATTTTGTTCTCGTTAATTAGAGAGAACGTATTATTGATAAGATTGTTTACATACGCGCATTTTAAAGGTAAATATCTCAAGAAAGCAATTCCGCTTTAAAAAAAAAAATCATACAATTACCATTTTTATTAAGTAAAATCAAACGATCTTCGAGCGGGGCCCAATTCATCATGGCGGGGTATAGTTCATTATAAAGGGGGGGGCAGAGTTCGTCATACTCTCTCTAGGTACGGATCTGACTGCCAGTAAGGTTAGGTACAGTACACTTATTTTCATGATTCCAAGTGATAAACAATTATTTGTATTTAAATCACTTGTTAAATAATATTTTTTAAATGCAAATAATGAGTTCAATTGCTCTTAAAATGCAGGCGAGCGTACGTCAGATAAATAGAGAAAGGTTTATTGAATTAAAACGAAAAAATTTTTTTTTTTTTATAAATAGATTTATTTTCTGTAGTCTCAATCACAGTATCAAGTTTTTAATACTTATAAAATAAATTAGTCTCACTTAAACTTATTACTATACTGATGAACACTTGTAGTAATACTTTGAAAAATACTTTTAATACATACCTACTGAGCTGACGATTAAAGAAACGATTAAGGAAATGATGAAAAATAACGATTGAATATTTTTATTCTTCGAAAAGGGAAGGTTGGCCATCAACTTTTTTTTATAATTACGCACCATAGTCAACAAAACGAGAACTTAACCTACAAGTACCTTCTGCTGCACTTGCCATTGACGAACTGTGCTCCTTTACAAGTGACGAACTGTGCCCCACTTAACACTTTTTTTTTTAATTTGCAATAACTTTGTTAATATTTATCTCACCATAAAAAAAATGGATTTAAAAGTTCAGCAATCAAGCTTTGATCACGTCTATGATAGAAAACACGTAAACTTATAATTGTTCATTCAGCCAGTGCTGAAAAATTCTTGTCCGACCATCATTTTTTGCTCAAATTTTCAGTTTGATTTTATTAAAAGGTAAAATAGTTTTTTTGTACAAATTTTTGAGACGATTTCAGTAAATGTATTTAAGAATCTATTTCAACAAAAATGACATAGCAATATGCATTATTAAAGAAAAAACATCGGGTGACAAAGTTACCCGCATGACAAAGTTCGCCCCACCCTCCCCTACCTATGTGTAGATAGGTAGTATCGATACTTTTCATTGCGTATTATTGTTTTTTTTTGCTCTCGTTGTTCATGTGTTAATGAATAAATAAAATTTAAACATAATTTGCTTTTTCGTAATCTATAATATTTACTCATAAAATTGTATATTCATAAATAAACTATCTTTTTAAAATAAAAGTATGAAATGAAGATTATTTAGAGTCAAAAAAATAAATACTTTTTCTATCTCACGCGTTTTTGAGAGGCTGGTTTGCGAAGGACATTGAGCACGGTGATGTGGGTATAAATCCCTTGGACGAAGCATGTCGTCAGCATGATCTTACCTACGCTACGGAGAAGAAGGGTCAACGTCTCAAAGCCGATCGGGCATTGGCTGAATTTGCTTTTTCGCGTATGCTTGCTGGAGAAACACCGCTGCATGAGCGAACAGTCGCTTTATTGATAGCATGTGTAGCATGATTCCATTTGAGAAGTTTTTTTCGCGCATCAAGAGAGCTATTGGACCTAAGTCGAAAAAGAAGAAAAAAAAAAAATTATGCTTAAGACTTGGCAAAAACTGAACTACGTAACTGCATACGCCAGTAGTAACAAACTTTTAAGTGCTGTGAAAAATAAATTTTTGCGATCGAACTTTATTAGTTGGCTAGAGAGTCAAGATACCTATAATTTACATAGACCTATAAGAAATCGCTTTCCCAGAAGAAGCTATAAAGTGCATAACTTTGACGACGTGTGTGAAGCTGATGTAATGGACTTGAGAACCTTAAAAACTTACAATGATGGCTACGCTTATGTTCTCGTTATCATCGATGTCGTCAGCAAATACGCTTGGGCGGTACCTATCAAGGATAAAACATCGAAAAACGTCGCCAAAGCATTTCAACATATTTTATCAAGAAGTGACGATCGTGCACCAATGTGTCTCCAAATGGATAAATAAAGGTAAGAAATCGGTAGGTCGTAAAATGCAATCCGTTTTACGAGAAAATGAAATCAAATACAGAGTAGCCCGTAGCCCACAGACGAAGGCTGCAATAGCCAAACGTTATATAAGAACTATTACAGAAATAGTGTGGCGATACTTTACACACACAAACAATCGACGCTTTGTAGACATTTTCCCAAGTATCATAGAGTCATACAATCGCACGAAGTATTCATCGACAAAGATGGCACCAGCCGCCGTGACTTTGCACAATGTTGTGGAAGCACGAGAAAACATAAAGCAACGTTATGACAGGCATATTTAAAAAAATTTAAAGTACAACGTTGGAGATTTAGTTCGTATCAGAAAGACGAGAAGTGTCTTTGCCAAAGGTTACGAAAGTGGTTGGACTTTAGAGTTGTTTAGAATTGTACGTATCACTTGCACTCGATTACCTCCAGTATATTTTCTCAGAGATTTGGCTGACGAAGACATTGACTGCTTCTTTTATGAGGAAGAGCTAAGCAGAGTGTGAGAGGAATTGAACGAGAGCTTCTTCGAGGTTGGCAAGATATTGAAATGTCGAGGTAAAGGACGTTTTCAAGAGTATTTCGTCAGCTGGAAGGGGTCTCCTGAAAAATTTAATTCATAGGTGAAGGGTAATTAATTAAAAGATATAAAATTAGGGACGAATTTTACGTTGTGTTGCCTAGCAACAGAAGCATACAGTATTATCCTGATAATACTACTGCGCACTACGTGACAAAACATTACCTCAGCAAATTAGTTTGCATGGTCGATGGAGTGTTGGTATAACAGAGATTTAATAACCATTGACGTTTCAACATGCGATAAAAGATAACGAAAGAAAAATTACCGCAAAATGTATACTACGGCTATACAATAATATACACAGAAAATTACCTGTGATTTATGTAGATAATTACATACGACCAGGTCTATACGCAAATATCCAAGAAATTGTACAAGAAATTAATAGTTCCAATATCACACGAGATCGCGTGGTTTTCAGTTTGGAAAGAGGCGGTTATATCGTGGCTAAGTTAGTCTGTTCCAAAACAGTGCGTAGTAATACATGTATCGCTTATTATTGTTCGAAAAATTACGTAAGATCTTGGGCTTTGAAAGTGCAACAAGTTTTTTCTTGGAAAATAATGAAATTCAATCCATTCATCCAGAAAATCTTGCCAATGCTTTATCGTCAATGCTCATGATTTACTGCGACATCTGTGAACCATACATTGTAAGAGACGTTCAATCGTGTTTGTTGCAGATGGTGTCGTTGGACCTTTAAGGTAACGCGTACGGTTGTGTCAAAAATAAAATTTTCTCATCGCCCATGTGTACACAATTATTGTTTAACTCCTTTCACAACATTGAAATCGATATCAGGGACCCAATGGGTGCCCCCATACCATTTGACTTTGGGACGCTGAGGGTAACGCTTTACTTTTAACGAATCGACTGAAAATTATGGATCCCTACGAGGACTACTTTATTGCACAAAGTGGTGGTGGAAGTCTGACAACAATTTATGGAAACAGTGGAGGAGATGTATGGCGTATTAGCGTTGGGTCCCCCTATCAACAAGGACACGGAGGTATCCGATCGCTTCTTGCTGAAGTATTTCAACAAGTTTCACCTCTCATTAAACAAGTATCAAAGCTGTTGGCAAAGAAGCTGCTCGTGCAAGTATGAACATTATGTCTGATGTCACCGCTAGAAATATACCTTTCAAAGAGACATTTCTCTCTCGTGTGATAAAGTCTGGTAACGTGCTGAAGAGAAAAAGCGAGGAAAAATCGTACAAGCTTATGGAAGGTACGGAATATAAATTTGGGCGACTTGACAAACCATTTCAGTTGCAATTGCTTCGTAGAACTGCGCAGTCAAGGCGTGGTTGGCGTAAGAGTAAAAAGAAAAAAACTAAGAAAACGCGTAAGCAAGATCAAAAGCAGAAAAAGAGAATAATAAAAAAAGGGACAGAGAACAAAGATCTTTTTAAAAGTTATATTTTTAAAAAATGGTTTTTTTACTCAGTCACTCGTGCGAATGCTTAAAGTCTGAGCTTCTTTTGTTTGATACTCCACTGACTCAAATAACTATCGAGAGATTTCACTGGATTTAATACAAGCCGATATGATCGCTCATGGATGATTCACCGATCGAATTTGTCATGCTAGGTAATGGTGACGAATACGTTGATTTCGCACACACGATGCTCAGCGTTCGTGTCAAGTTGGCCGTCAATGAAGATGAAGAATCAATGCTGATGTAACATCTTAAATCTCAAAGACGGGACCAATCAATAATTTTATGCATTCGTTGTTCAATCAAGTCGATGTTTTTTTCAATTAGAAACCTGTATCACCTCCTAACAACGCGTACGCTTACAGAACGTATTTAAAACCTTTATTGAATTACGGTCCTGCAGATAAGTCATCCCACTTAACGAGTGCATTATGGTGCAACAATACGGCGACAAACATGGACGATGTGTTGGATGCTAACGCGGGACTCGTCAAGCGACTTACACTACCAGCAAAGAAATCGATTGATCTGATTGGTCATCTTCATTGCGATGTATGCAATCAGGAGAAATTACTCATCAATGGCGTCGTGGTGAGAATGCGATTAGTAAGATCTCGCAATGTATTTTGTCTCATAGACACTTTAAACTTGGTTTCCGTTCGTATTGAAGAAGCAAATCTTTTAGTGAGATGCGTTAAAATAAGCCCATCTGTTTTATGAGCCCACACCAAAGCGTCAAAGAGTACAGCAAAATATCCGCTCACGCGTGTTGACGTGAAAGCTGTGACGATGCATAGTGGTATTCATGGCGAAACTTTAGATAATATTATTTTGGGCCAATTATCTAAGCGGATAATCGTTGGTTTCGTTAAAAATCAAGCTTATAATGGCGATCGTACTGTGAATCCGTTTAATTTTTATTATTTTAATATAAATTTTCTTTGTTTATACATTGATGGTGTTCAAGATTCTTCCAAACTATTACAGCCAGGCTTTAAAACGAACAATTTATATGTAGATGCTTATTATATCTTGTTTTCAGGGACGGGAGTTCACTTTCTTAATGAAGGAAATCACATCGATCGAGGTTTTTATCATAACGGTTACTGTCTCTTTGCTTTCAATTAAAAATCGGATTTATCAGCCAACGAATGTTTCATTGGAACCTAATCAAACGTGGCAGCGTTAGATTGGACGTTCGATTTGCCGACGCTCTAACTTCGACTGTTAATTATATAGTGTATGCCGAGTACGAGAATATTCTCCAAATCGGTGCGTCACGTCAAATCATGGTCGACTTTAGCGGTTAGATGGAGCCACTAACTACATGTACTTACTCTCACTACTTGGACACACCAATCATCTTTCGGTTTAGTTGCTGTTGGTACGCTCAATCATCCATAAATCGGAATGGAGCTCGTAGTCATCATTCAGTATTTCAAGGTGAAAAAAGACGTAACGGTGCTGAAAGTAGTTGCTATCATTGCTTTGAACAATGACTTTTTCGCACATTGGGTAGTGACACCTTCTTGTCGCTTGCAAAAATTGAGTAAGGAGGCGCAACGACAAAATATTTGGTTGTCCCGACATCATCATGGATTTGATTTCTTTGAAGTTGATGTACCTTTAAAAGAAATTTTTAAAATTTTGCATGATATTGGAAGATGTCCAAGAAAAATTTACGTCAAAGATTGCGAAAAGTGGTACGATTTACATAAAGTAGCTCTTTGTCAAGTAATAAATTTAGAATACGATATTGATCATCTACCTTTAAAAGATTTATCATCGAAAGTATATTATATGCATCACACATTAAAACCAAAGCATCAAAAATATCAGTGTGCCTTAAATAACGCTCATAAACTGAAATTTTGGCTCTGCAAACGAAATGGACAGCCTACAGACACTGCAGATCCTGTTGCAAATAACAACGCATACTCCCGGTGCGTTTCCAGCCGATCAGATCCCACGGGTGTGGATGAAACCGACAGCACTCATCATTAACACTGATGATCACACAAAACCAGGTATGTACTGGGTTGCTATATACATTGATGCACATTCCAAAGGTTTGTACTTCGATAGCTGTGGTATTCAACCTTATGTACTGCAGCACATTAATCAATTTTGTGAAAATTGTAAGAAACTGCGTTGGAATGTCAAACAGTTACAAAGCATATCTTAAAACATATGTGGTCAGTTTTGTTTGATGTTTTTGTTTAATATGAGGAGCGGTTGGGGTTTTCAAAAGTTTCTCGACAATTTTACCACTGATTTGAAAAAAAAGACGAAATTGCCAGACGTTTCATTTCATTGAGGTGTAGCAAAAAAAATTAAGAAGCTGGGTGTCGGGTGGCAGCGGTTGTCTGGTAAAATGTTTACAAAAAAGTTGCAGTAAAATGTTTTTGATAGAAGTTTATCCATGAATATACTTGTAATTTGCAGTCTGCGCATTTTTGAACATCTAGTGACAGACAATAATGATATTATTATGAATTCCAAAAATAAATGATGTCAGCGTTTTTCGATGCTATCTCTGAATGTTTATAGTTTGTAAAAAATTTCATACTCAGCGTTTTTTATCTGCATGCGATACACGATTATACTTGTTTCAATTAACGTTGTCCTGAATGTGTTGTCGACGCAATTTTTCATGCTACAACGTGACTTACCACCTTCAAACGTTCTCCACACTGTCTCTTTCGAGCTACAACTAGTTTAAAAAAGTAGGATTAGTTATTAGTCTCTGACGGCTCGTCATACCGTCAATACAAGTAAACAGAAAAATGGAGTTCCAGAAAAAGAGGGTTGGGGCATCGGTAGCAATCGATCTCTCAAGCTTAAAGCAGTATCAACCGTCACCACCGCAGATTTTTTGTAAGCTTTACGGAGTGAATAAATCGTTTGGCAAAAAAGCCGTAGTTGGTCTCGAATATAAGAAATTACTTGACAACGATTGGGAACCTGTATTTCATCTATTAAGCACAGATTTCGAAGGGATTCCTTTCAAAATTTTGGATTGGAACGAATTTAAATTGGCGTTTACAGATATTGAGAAGTATTTAACCACGGACGACGGCAACTTGCAGGACATCCAAATTCATGGCTCCAACTGGTCCCTAAAGTTTACTGTAAGTTATAACGATAAGTTACAAGATAACGCGATAAGCTATTGAGCTTGAGGAAGGACGAAAACAAGGTGTGAGTGGTAGTGTCGCGAAGCAATACCGTTATAATTTAGTTCTCAAAAAGGTGACCTTTGATCATTTAAACGAATTTATTGTCAAATGTATTGATTATAATTTACGGATCTTGAGTGCTTTTTCGGATTTGATGCCTACTGTTGTGCAGAAATTTGTAGATTATATTTCCGAAAAAGGTTGTAATATGTATTAAGCACAAATCGATTATTATCGACCCGATATTGTGAAGAAAATTGTAAGAAATATGAATGATTCAGAATTCAAGAGTGTGTATTAAAAAATCGTGTCTATAGATACGACGAAATGCGAATATTTAACAAAAAAATATGTATGTGATTTTGTATAGAATATTGCGTCATTTCATGCAGTTGCACTAGTAGAGGCTTTGAATTCTTAAATAAATTGATAAACGTCTTTACCTTTATTGTTACTTTCTTAAAATTCACACCAAATTTTGATAAATCACATTTTATTTTGATGTCAGGAAAAAAAAAAAAACATATTTTTGACTCTTTCTATTGGAGAAATCTATTATTATAAATAGAATGCCCATACTAAGCGAGAGGGAGAAATTTTAACCTCTCTATTAACTTAAAAGTGGGGGCGCTATCTCTCGGGACATGAATTATGAAACACTGACGCATAAAGTTGGGAGGGGAACCCAACCGTAGTGGGGGTATGTCCCTCACTCCGCATGCCTCGTCTTTGCTCATCATCGAAAGCTCCTACGTAGGTGGTGGGGGTTTGTTGTGACGGGCTAAAGTGTTGCAACAACTACTAATGTAAGCAAGTATGAGATAGACATAGTAAAATAATGTTGTTTTATTGAATTGATTAATGTAATAGAATTCATCACAACAAATATCCAACCGTATAAAGAAAGCGAGTGCAGTGTGTATGTAGTTAAGTACATACTTATGTGAAGTATCGTGATGCAGAGTTTAAATAGAACTGAATCCTTTGCTCTGTACTTGCAGTCCTTAGCCTTAACCATAGTATGCCCCACAAAGTGAGAGTAGTGATTGTAAGGAATAAGAAGTCGTGTGATATAAAGTGTCACTGCTCTTGCATTTTAGGTAAGAGTACTAATTATGAAACAAATTTTCGCATTTTTTTCTATATTGTCTTAAAAAAGGGGACATGCTTTAATGCTAGTGATTTTGGTTTTTCTGAAATCGCTTCAACTTGAGTAACTTATTATAATTTTTTAATATTATTTTTATACAAAATAGACTGTTTTTTTTCTAATAAAATTGAAACATCTAATACGTCTCTATTATGAAAAACACCAAAAGGCTTGTCCCAGTGTTTCATAATTCATGTCCCGATTATGGAACTTCCTTCATTAAGTAATTTGTGGGTACTAATTTTAAGTTACTTGGAGTACGTTGCTCAAATGACACGATTTTCTTTTGATACAATTGCATTTCATGCCAATTAGTTAGTTGTAATAAAATTGAATTTCATTTTAAAAGCTCATTTCATAATACAAACAACTAAATAAGTTAGGTTATGTTTCATTATGTCCCTATTATGAAACCATTATACAGAGAAAGTTATTTTTGATTGTAATAATCGAGCCTTTTCAGTTTAAAAATATTAAAATTAACTATTAATTGCTTAAAAATAATAATTTGGAGATATTAGTTGTGAAATAGCATGTATAGTTTTATGTTACGTGAATTGCGACATGTTCCGTCAATCGGTACATTTACCTTACTCTTGGAAAGTGCAAGTATTGCATTGCGCTGTTGTTGTATATGAAAAGGTTAAAATACAAGATTTTCAGTTATTTTTGGTAAAAATATTTCAATGCTTTTAACTCGTTTATGCCTGTTATTTGGATTTAGAACCTCATCAATTAATGTTGAAGAAGCATCTTTTACTGATGTCAAACAGCAGTAGAGACAATAAAAAGTACAGTAAATAAAATATATAAATTTGTGCTTCAAAAACAAATAACAGGCTGGTTATTATTCTTGTTATGATAGTTGTATTAAGAACATGTACCATTAATCAATACAGTATACAGTATAAATACAGTACAGTAGTATAAATACAGTATAAAAGCAATACAGTCTAAAAATCTAGTTTTTGGTCAAGATTTAACTACACCACATCTTTAACTTTCTTTTGAAGGTAGCAAAATTGAGAAATGGGCACAAACTCATACATCTAGTAAACAGGAGGTTGTGCATTCGATCCGCACCCAGGGAGGATATTTTTCTTATTCTTATTTATTTCTAAAGAAATTTTCTTGAAAAAGAAGCTATGTGGTTTAGTGTCAAGAGTCCTAAGTAAATTGGATATTGAGAAAAGGGCATGTATGGGGGATACAGAGTGCTTGTATTGAAAGTGACGCCATCTATACATATGCACCTCTTGATACAATGACTTACATGTATCAACATACGTTTGTATACTATTGGTTGTATTAATTTACAAACTCATACATTTTATTAACTGTACTTTTTTAATATCTCCATTGCAGTTTGACGTCAGTGCAAGATGCTTCTTCAATATCAATTTATGGGATTCTAAATCCAAATAACAAAATGATAACGTTAATTGCATTGAAATATTTATATCTATAAAAAATAGCTAATGCTTCCATTTTCCAAGAGTACCAGCAACGCAAAAGAGTAGCGACACTTATTATCACACGATTTCTTATTCCTTAGAATCACTACTCTCACTTTATGTGGTATTTTATGGGTAAGCCTGTGGACTGCAAGTACAGAGCAAAGAATTCAGTTGTATTTAAACTATGCATCACGATACTCCACATAAGTATGTGATTTACTTTATACACACACTCGCCTTCTTTATACGGTTGGATGTTTGTAATGATGAGTTCTATTACATTATTAAATTCAATAAAAGAACATTATTTTACTATGTCTACCTCATACTTGTTTACGTTTTATACCAGCACCTGCGTTTACCCTTCCAGCTGATGGTGGTGCTAGCGCTGATGCTACTAAAGCGAATAGGTACAACCTTTAAATTTGTGCACTTGCTTGCTATATTTGCTGCATTATTAATATTGTGTTAAGCATGGATGACAACAATGCTGGTAATTCATCTAATGAAAAAACAGCTACATCAGCGATTACAAGTACATCGCAATACGTCAGTGAAAGTTATTTTGTATTAAATATCCAATTATAATTAGTATAATTATTAACGATTCATAAAATATCTGTCGTGCTTTGAGTATGTTTTCACATCCTTACATCTTCCGAGAGTCGCCCACGACACTCCTGACTGGTTTTTTTTTTTTTTTTTTTTTTTTTTTTTTCTATAAATTGTAAGATTAATCGATACAAATTTAATACCAGCTATCAGTAAGTATCTCGAAGCTTTTTTTTTTGTTTTTTCAAATTGAAGAATTATAAAATTTGTATACTAGTTGAAAACAAGCAAGAATAAAATTACTTCGAAGTTTTAAAAGAGAAAAAAAAAATCGCAAAAATAAAGAATTAGAAAAGTATATCAATGATTCCTGCAATTTTTCCCTCTAGTTGTATCCCCGGTAGACCAATTCCACTAATAAAATGTTGGAATCAATTTTTAAAAAAGTCAACATAGTGAACAGAAGTATTGTTATTATAGTATGCCTGGAAGAGATTTTTTTAACTGATGCCATTTGGTTGACGAAAGGAGAATTTATGATTTAGTCATTCTATTCCATGCAGTTAAGGTGTAATTTAAAAAATTGAAAATTAATTTTTTTAATTGTCAACAATATAAACATAATTTTAGTTTGTAAATTAGAGTCAAATTATATTATAGAAAATAATTTTTTTAGATATTTTAATACAAACTATCCAAAGTAAAAGTTCCCGACCATAATTCTTAATTTTTTGTTGAACGCTCGTTTCTTCATCTTTATTATATTTAAAAGGGAGGTGCATAAAAACGTCTCAACACAACAAACGGTAGTTTTATTGTCGTGTCAATGTTTGTGTGCTTGGTAGTAAAAAAGGGAGGTATCTCTAAGGCCACGTATAGGTTTAAAACGTGACTCTGATTTTGAAAATATGGAGTGAGGGAATAAAAAGGAGTAGAAAGTATGTCCAAAAACTTCTCGTCGCTCGGGAGGAGCTCTTAATGCGGTTGCTGCCGCTCCCGTGGTTCCTGCATGTCCCAAAGCGCCTCGTCGCCCGCGAGCAGCTCCTGATGTGGTTGCTGTTGCTCCCGTGGTTCCTGCACGTCCCAAAGCGCCTCGTCGCCCGCGAGCCACTCCTGATTCTTCAACCCTAACCTGGTGGCGGCGCGATTATATGATTACCACCGTTTCCCGTCTCTGGTCTTCACGGTGGTAGTACGATCTCGTGCTCCCCACCGTCCTCCAGCTCCTGATGCGGTGGCAGCGCAATTACGCGCCCTTAACTGTTTTACGTCTTTGGTTTTTGTGGCAGCAGCACAATCTCATGCTCCCCGCCGTTCTTCAGCTCCTGATGCGGTGGCAGCGCGATTACGCGCCCTTAACTGTTCTACGTCTCCGGTCTTCGCAGCAGCAGCGCGATCTCGTGCTTCCCACCGTTATCCATTTCCAGACCTAGTAGCGACGTGTTCACGAGCCCTCCACCACTCTTTGTCTCCGGTTTTCATGGCAGCAGATACATCATTGACAAGAGCCACACGATCGTTTCGCAATTACCCGCTTCAAGATAGTATACTATCGTCTGTTCATCATCGTTCAACTGCAAAATCAAAAAAAACTCCAAACTATTTCGATACCCAGGCACACAACATTGATAAGAGTAGGCAGTTGAGTGTAGATCCAAATTTGAGGCTTTTTAATATGTTGGAGGATACTCTAGCGGTGATGAGGACCAATGTGGCCAGATCTTCAAACATGAGTCTGTTAAATCTCCTATCAAATTAAAAAAGTTTATCCTCGTTCTCTGGTGATTTACTCCCCTTTAAGGAAGCCTTCGAGCATTCCACAGAACTAGGAAATTTTTCTGATAAGGAAAATGTTACTAGGCTGTATGATTTCCTTAGAGGTGAAGCTCGAAGTGCAGCAAAAACTCTTTTTGCAAGAGGCAGTAGCGGTAAAGAAATTGTGAAATCTCTTGAGATGCTTTTTGAAAACTCTCGTATTATATTGTTAAAAATCGTTCAAAGTATAAGAGATTTTCCACGCATACAACCTCACAAAATAAACTTTCTGGAAACGTGACAAGCTTAAAAAATTTTGTTAAGCTATAAAAGCTTTGAACAACAAAAGTAACTTGTACAGCGCTGAACTATCAAATGAAATATTTAAAAAATTGCCCGATTCTATGCTTGAAAATTATGTACGCTTTGCAGATAAAGAAAATCCTGATAAATTTGATCTCAAAAAACTGTCAGATTTTTTATACGTAGAAGCTAAATTGAATGTAGCTGCAGGTGTAATCGAAATTCGAACGAGTGACTTTCAACGGAAAAAATCGGAATGACCATCACGTAAAAATACAGTACTTGTTTCAGAAATAAAAAGATAAAATTCTCCATCATGTAAAAATTCAGATAACATTTGCGTTAGTTGTGGTCAAAGAGAAAATTCTGTCGATGAATGTAAAAATTTTTTAAGCATTTCAGTTTTTGGTCGTTGGAGAATCGCTCGTCGATAGTACTTATGTTTTAACTGCCCCAAACGAAATAATAATCGTTATGATTGCAACTTCCAAAATTGCGAATTATGTAAGGGCAATCATCACACCTTATTACATACAAATGGGAAATTAAAAAAAAAAAACTGAGAATGCTCAAAACACTCAAATCACGATAAAGCTTCAGACACTAAAAACATTATCGCTACAAACTCGTCATCGTGACTAGAATTGAGCGCGGGATTATAAGCTTTGCCAATTAACATTTTGGGCAAAAATTATTCTAAAAGAATTTATGCACTTCTCGATAGAGGTTCAACTGTATCTTTAATTAACTATAAAATTACAAAAAAATTAGGACTTAAATGTTTAAAACTAAGCACAACAGTTAAAGGTTTGGTCGAGACAAACTCTTTTTTAAGTATTAGAGAGATTACGAACTTTTCCATTAACACCGATAATAATATTTTTCAACTCAATAATGTTTTGGTCATGGAAGACTTGGGATTACCAAAGGTTTCTGTAAGCTAGGAATTGTACAAATATTGCCCAATGAAATCAGACGTTTTAATTAATCCTTTTGAAGTGTTGCCAGATTTATTAATTGGACAAAACTATATAGACCTAATTATTACAGGAGAATTCCAGTTTTTAAGCAAAAATTTAGTTGTCTCACGTTGTTTGTTGGGATGGACGATTTACGGTAGCGATAAACCAGGTGGTCATACTCTAGTGAGTAGTCTTAGTAAGGAAATTGTGGAGGCAAAAAAAATCCGTTGACAATGATACGCTAAAAAACTTAGACACTCTCGTAAGATCATATTTTGATTTAGACTTTTTAGGAGGAGAATTCGTCTTTTAGAAAAGAGACTTGTTAGAAATGAAAAATGTACAGAACTGTATTATAACGAGATGGAACGCATAATAAAAAAAAATTACGCAGAAATAGCCCCAAAAAATCTAATAAATGTAAAAACTCGTTATCTTCCACAATTTGGAGTACAAAACGCTAGTAAACCTGGAAAAGTCAGGTTAGCTTTTGATGCAGCGAAAAAAGCTAAAAATTCGAGTTTCAACGACCTATTATTAACAGGACCGGATTTTTTGAAGATATTACCGGGAAATATAATGCGATTCTGTCAATTCTCTTTTGCGATTAAAGCTGATCTAAAGTATATGTTTCTCAAAATCAAACTTCACGAGGAAGATCGAGATGTGCTCGGAAGGGAAGAGATAGATCGTCAGAAATAAAAGAATATCAAATGTCCTTAGTTCTTTCCAGTGCAAAGTCTTCTCCGCGTAGGGGAGACCGGGGAATGACAAGCTTACTAGGTAACTCTAGCACCTCAGTTTCTCTAGAATGATAAAATATTTTCAATTCAAACCTTGTAAATAACAATTCCTAATGCGATTACTTTTTCCCTCTCCAAGTAAAACACTAAACAATGCAGCGTAAGTTTAATGAAAAACATGTAAAATTTTATCTCATAGAGTGCCTGCTGTTGCATTTTTAATTGCACACACTCGATATAATCGAACCTGTTTTAAACTATCTTATGATGTCTATTTTGTAGATTAAACCTTGAGCTTCAACATGCTTTTTTTAAACTTGCTCTAGGAGTCATAGAAAAAAAGTTATTCAAAAAATAAAACGTGTTCTATATGGGGAATGACTGGCACCTTAGGGCGGGGTGCTACTAGCAAGAGAGGCCTCTATATTATCGGTGAGCTCCGACCGTAAACAGTTTTCCTAACCTTATCCAGACATGTAAACATTGTGATATACAGTGATACAGAAGGCGATTTAGTTTTCAAGATGTTTATTGTTCAATCAAATTTTACAAATGGTGCGTCACTACAAAAAAAAACTAACGAAGGGAACTGGGATGAGAATCAAATATCAATAAAAAATCAAAACTACAACTTCAATGTAATTTAAAATATTTGTAATATGTATACACGCATACGTGCTCTCGTCATTTTTTATTATAATTTTATGTGTACTCAATAAAAAAAAACTTCTTTTTCATAATTTATTTAACGAGTTACCATAACATATTATCGTGATTTATCAGGCTAGTGGTACCCTACCCCTATCAGTTTTCAGAGGTTTGGTTTGTGCCGTTCTTGAACAAAAAGTTTTGTTATTTTTGTAAAATTTGCTTGTGTTGTGATAACTAAATTCTCTTTTCTTTAAAAATCGATTTTTCCGGTTAATCTTACTTTAAAATTAAAGCTGTAATAAGGTGTTGAAGAAAAGGTGTCCGTTATTCCCCGGCCTTCCCTATTGCAATTTATATTAAAAACAAAAATGAAAGCTTATTTTTATCGCGTTATCCACATGCCGCAAACAGTATCATAGAAAATAGCTACCTGGACAACTATCTAGATGGCTGTAGGACGCCAGACAAAGCTAGGAAAAGAGCGATTCAATTAAGAGACATCAATACACACGCAAATTGGGAAATGCACGGTTGGGCTAGCAATTTCTGACCAGTTTTTGGGAAATCAAACCCAATCGCCTCAGGAGAAAAAACTTTAATTTCAAACAAAGATCAAGAAGTTGAAAAAATTATGGGATTAGATTGGCTAAATGAATCAGAAAAACTTACATTCAAGTTTACCGAAAGTAAGATACCACCTGAATTTTCGAATGCAATTAAAATCCCAACTAAACGCGAATTTTTGAGCATCATAATGTTAACTTTTGACGCACTAGGCTTTCTGGCCCCTTTACTATTCACTCAAAAATTATTATGCAAGAGATTTGGAAAAGTCAAATAAAATGGGAAGAAAAATTACAGGAAGTAGAATTTGAGTTTTAGAAGCGATGGCTGTGAGAATACAAATAAACACGGCTGAGTTACATGTATTCTGTGATGCAAGCTCGGAAGCTTTCGCTGCTGTTGCATATTGGCGTTTTCTACTCTCTAATGACTCATTCCATGTCGCTTTTATAATTTCTAAAAATCGTGTTTCTCCAACAAAATCTCAAATGATTCCTAGGCTTGAATTTCAGGACGGTGTTTTAGGAACTCTACTCGCGAAAATAGTCATCAATGAAAACGACATACAAGTAGTAAGACGCGTTTTTTGGACGGACTCTGAAGTTTTACTTTACTGGATCAAAAAAGATCCACAATTTTTAAAAATTTTTGTATTCAACCGTCTCGACGCAATTCGTAAGAATTCCACAGTTTCCGAATGGCGATGGGTACCCTCAAAGGAGAATCCAGCCGATGACGCAACTAGACGCGCCCCTAATTCACCAGGTCAAGATAGCAGGTGGATATTGGGACTGTCATTTTTACACGAAAACAAATCGCGATGGCCTAACAAAGTGTCGAAAATAAATTCAAATAATGTACCAGGAGGTACCAGGATGTAAAGCTCGATAGAAATAAAATTATTTGTTTTTCACGTATATTTGGAGAAACCAATAATAGATACGAATAGATTTTTGTTATGGAATAAATTATTGAAAGCAGGCACACTTTTTTTCAAAACATTAAGTCAAAAAAAAAAAAAAAAAATGATTTGCCCAGTTACTATGAAAGCCCTTGCAAAGCTTTTATGTCTCCAACAAAGTCAAAAGAAGTCCTTTTATGAAGAAATTATAGCCTTAAAAAATGAAAAACTAATTTCAGTAAATAGCCAGTTAAAAAATTTACCTCTATTATGACGGAAACGACGATTTGTAATACGTAGGCAGATGTTTAAGAAGCGTGGAAGGAACTTCATTCCCGGAAAAACTAATAATTTTAGACACAAAAGAATATACATCTCGTCTGATAGTGAAATACTTTCACTACAAATTTTATCATGCTAGTCACGAAAGCGTTGTACATGAAATTAAACAATTCTCTTGGATAGTAGGCTTGAGTCAAGGAGTGAAAACGTCATAAATAAATGTATTGTATGCAAAATTCTTCGTGCTAAGCCAGCAAATCCTAAAATGGCAGATATTCCGTTAGCTCGATTAGGTCATCGTTTGCAACTGTTCACTCCCTGTGGTCTTGACTATTTTGGTCTAATAGAAGTAGTAATAGGTAGAAGAAAAGAAAAATGATACGGTGCGTTATTCACGTGTATGACTACCCGGGCTGCTCACATTGAAATAGCTTATTGTTCAACCATGGATTTAGCCATTATGGCTTTAAAACGGTCCATGGTACGTAGAGGAAAATCATCAATTATTTATAGTGATAACGGTACAAATTTTCGAGGTTTAAATATGGAGTTAAAAAATGCAATCAAGGAATTAGAATTTAATAAAGTAAATAAATTTTCTTATCAAAAAGATATAAAATGGAAATTTAATCGTCCAACTGCATCGCATATGCGAAGTTCTTGGGAACGCCTCATTCGTTCAGTTGAAACAGCTTTAAATGTTGTATTTAAAGGCCAGTCTCCAAGGAAGAAGTACTTATTACTGCTTTTGCCGAAGTGAAGCATTGTACAAATTCTCATCCACTTGTTCACGTATCTGTCGATTCGCACGACTTAGAAGCTCTTACCCCCAATCATTTTTTCATTGGTGAATCATCGGGTGATATTAGGTACAGCCAATACGAAGGCCAATTATTATGTACGCGAAAACATTGGCAAATAGCGCAACATTTTTCCAATTTCTTTTGGCCAAGGTGGCTGCGCGAGTATTTACTGACCTTGATCCTACGAAAAAAGTGGTTCCAAAAAGAAAGTCCTTTGAAAGAAGGTGATATCGCTTTGATTCTTGACAATTATTTGGAACAGAATAAATAGAGAAAGAGTGTAATTACTTGCGTGCTACCTAGTGCTGATGGTCAAGTTCAAGTAGCAGAAGTGCGTAGAATAAGTGAATCTTTTCTCAAGCCAACGAAAAAACTGTACAATTTGCAGAAGTACAAACTTCTAAAGATTTGTTTGGTGGGGAGAATGTTTCCGACAATAATTCTTAATTTCTTGTTAAACGCTCGTTTCTTTATCTTTATTATATTTAAAAGGGAGGTGCGTAAAAACGTATCAACACAACGAACGGTAGTTTTATTGTCGTGTCGATGAGCATGGGGTGAGGGAATAAAAAGAAGTAGAAGGTCTGTTCCCTTGTGGACATGATCGGAGAGACGTTTTCACGTGGTAAAAATGTTGATACACAAACGAAGGGAGAAAGGTGAGTGCTTTTCTTTCTTTTCAACAACTATTGTGGTTACCATGATTACAAGTTTTATTTTCAATAAGCAATGAAGAGACGACCAGTTTTTTTTCATTCTCTTTTGAGACGTTGTGCTGTTCGAATCTAAAAATGCTGTTCGATCAATAAAAATATATTAAAAAATTATCATCGCTTCACACTTTTTTCTTGACCGCAAAAATCTATCGTTTTCAGTAACATATAATAAAACAACAATAAAACATTTATATAAATAACGAAATACCTTTTTTTAATACTTAATATAGTAGAACTACGATATTTACATTAAAACTTTGATTTGAGCAACGTTACTTAATGATTTAAATATTCTGTACGCATAGTTAAATCTGGCTAATTTGTACGTTAGAGTTATTATCATTATTTGAATTTTTTTACTCATACACATCATTATTAACTAATTAAATACAAAACCAAGCAGTCTTCTTGATATCAAAAGTATAATTTAGTCTTTAATTTGATAAAAAAAAAATTATTTAAATTATAGTGTTGCTTAAATAACGAAAATATGAAACAACTGCAATTTTGAATGATTTGTCTTAAATTTTGATTTTTAAACTCATGGAAGTATCAGATTTATACACTTTAAAGTTAAATAGTTCAAGATGTTCGTCAGACATTTTAAAATTCAACGCATTGATGTTACGAACTGGAAAACAACTGCGAATAAAACAAATGGCATTTAGCAAACCGATATCCATTTTGTTTCGCCTCTTTGGTTTTGTATCCATGACAATTAAAAAAACTTTTTCTGATTCTGCATTATATTGTAGCAACGATAATGTAGCTTCAATTAAAATTTTTAAGTTTGGGAACTCTAAGTCTCCGTTTTTTAAGCGCGAATCAATAATTTTTTTCCAAAAAACATCTAATTCTAAGGCAAAAATGTTGAAGTCACTTAAATTAAAGTAAGATGGCAACCGCAAAATTTTTTATTTTAAGAAATCGAAATTAATATCCAGAAATAGAAAAAAAGTCTGAAGATCTGGAACTATGCCGGGACTTTCTTCCCAAAATTCGTTATTTGACGCTTTCTTAGATTTGAAAAAATTAAATGTTTCAAGCAATTTATTGTTTTTAAAATAATTTTTATCGAATCTCATTAAAAGTGGTTACGTAAAAATTCAAGCAGTTCTTTCGAAAGTCCTTAGCGTCTTGCTCTGGAAGAGACTTTAAAATAGAATTGCAAGCATCACCCACAGCAATATTGCTTAGGGACCTTAAATCTTCATTGTTCACTTTATAGTTAATGTTTTTCTGTAATTCTCCTACTGCTGTGTAATTGAGAAAGTAAGAGGCCATGAATATGAAAATTTCCGAACACGAATGCCGAAGTTGGTGAATTACTTGTTTTTTTGTTTGAAACGATGCATTAAATTTGATGAAATGAATTAATGTAAAGTGCAAGAAATGTAAGTAAGAAATAACTACGTCATCACTAAATAAAGTATAAATATACTGAGGCTAGTTTCTCTTCCTCTCAGCAGTGGATTCTCAGTAGATTTGAGACAGAAAAATGCTTTTAAAGCTACCAAGTTATCTAAAACGCGAACAATATAGTTAAAAAGGGAAAGCCACCTTGTATAAGTTAACTTTAAAATTTTTTTTGTCAGAACGTCATAAAAAATTTGAAACTTTTTGAAATTCTCGAATCTCTTGCTTTACAAAATCTTTCCTGTTGTAGCACGTGGTATTAACGCAGCAAAAAAAAACAACGAGCTGGTTATTTATCGTTCAATCATTCGTGCAAAAGCCAATCTAGAAATAATGTATCCAGCAATAAAGCCAAAACAAAAATACAAGCTCTACTTACTTTTTTCGGTGGGCTGATGTCATTGCTCATTATTGATTTCTGTTCGGAAGTGGTATTAGACGACATGATAAAAGTTGTATGGCTACAATATTTAAAAAAAAACTCTAACATAAACGAAACTGATTTTTATCAACAGTCAAGCCAACTTCCGTACGAACAAACGCAAGTCTTTATACTATGTTTTAGTCAGCAGTTAATTACCTGCGTCCTAAGCATGCAACAAAGTATAAGTACACTTGCAACATTAAAAGTAAACTTAAAACTGTACTATATTTAATATTCAGCTTTCATACCTATGATAAAAGTACGCTAACTTACTTTACACTGACCCGTTTCCTCTGAAGGCACGCGCAGAAAGACAGTTGACAGTTAGACACTGTCGTCTGCATCTACACAAAAGTACAGTTTAGGTATAGTAAATACTATAGCTAGTTTTAAAATCATAACAAACACTTGTCTTTTTTTTGCACACGCGAGTTCGTTGCTTCTGTTTCGCCGTCGTTTGAGCATGTCCTTATTTTTTGAGCGTGAAAATAAAATTTTTCTTATGCTGCACGAAAATTATTTTCCGAATCGTGCGAGTTTAACTCAGACTGTTTATTTTATGGTGTCAACTTCAATCAGATGGTGAACTATTGTAACTAGGCAAACCTATATTTCCACTAACTCAAAATAAGCATTGAAATTTCTTTTTAAATAATTGCTTTAGTCAATGCACTGCAACTGTGATTAGAATGACTAAATCAGTAACTCATCCTTCGTCAATTAAATCGCATCAATTAAAAAAAAAAAAAGTGTGGATCTCGAGACCCCCGATCGATGTGAAACATTAAAGAAAATGTTATTGAACTCGGTAATATTTGATTGTCTATGATGAAAATAGTAGTTTTCGTTAGATTAGTGCCATCGTGTCCAGGGCTATTTTGCAGCCCGAGGGACCTGCAAAACAGAGCCCGAGGGACGTAAGGCAGCCACGCAGCAGTGGTGCTTATGTAGCGAATCTTATTTTTTCTACCAAGCGCGCACCAGCCTCTCAAAAACGTGTGAAGTAGAAAAGGTATTTATTTTTTTGACTCTAAATAATCTTCATTTCATATTTTTATATTAAAGAAACAGTTTATTTATGAACATGTATTTTTATCAGTGAATACCATGGATTAAAAAAAAGCAAATTATGTTTATTTCAAGCAAATAATTTTTTTTTCATGAACATATAAACAAAGAGAACGAGAAAGAACAAGAACACACGGCGAGGAGCATCTATACTACCTACCTACACATAGCTACATACATTAGTTTAACAATACGTTCGTGTGTATTGCTTTCTCTCTGTCTCTTTTCAGATATCCGTTTACTGAGCGTAGTTGCGCACGTGCGCAAATTCCGTTGGCTCTTTACTAAAGATAGGTTAAGATGGAGATTGGATAAATACAGTTGGAAGACCCTGGGAGAACTTTGCATTATGGTCAAATATTTATATTTTAGACTAATCCTGTTTACAAAAAAAAAATTCCAAAGAAATCATGAAAAATGATGCTAATTCTAATATTAATTTATCATTTTCTAAAAGCGCAAAATATTTGAAAAAGCAATAAAAAATGCCTACCTGTATGAGTACAACAGAGAGAGGGAGGGAGCGATCGCGACAGTAGACGATCAATGGCTCTTTCTATCTCACTTACTTTTACAGGTACTGCCAAAAGGCCTTTTTCATTTTTTTTTGCAACATTTTGCTCCAGTCGAAACAAAATTAAAAGTGCTCATTGATAGAAAATCATTCACCCTAGACGCTGGTATTTTTATTTTTTTTGTACATCAAACCGTTAAAAGATATAAGCATAACGAACTAAAAATTAAAATTTTATTATTCCTCAATTTTTTCTTAAAAAAAGCCCCGAGATACTTACTGTTAGATGGCGTGGAAGCAGTATCGATTAATTTTACCACTTGAAAAAAAAAAAAAAAAAAAAAAAAATACATTTGCTCGGAATCGAATTGTCTTTGAGCAGATTCAAGAATCAAAGTGCGAGTAAAAGATATAATCCACTCAACCATCGTCAGCTATGCTGTAGGAGAATTAAAAAATGTATTTAGGCTGTGAAATGTAGGCGGGGCTTAAGTGAAGGAACGGAGAGAGGGTCTCCCCTACTCCTGCCTACTTGCTTGGAGAGATGGTAGAATTATTTTGCACTTGCGTGGATAGCTAGAAGCATCCAAGAAAAGTCTTGTATCTCTGGCATCATTGTTACTTGGTACGACAAATTCGATCAGTGAATCATTCGTAAGTGATGATTTCTGCTTGTATTAAATTTAGTAGGATCCCCTGATGGTTGTTTGAGTTGGTAGAGTATCAAACAAAAGAAGCTAAGATTTTTAGTACTCACACAAATGATTGCGTAAAAAAGCCATTCAAAAAAATTCAACTTTTAAAAATATGTCTCGCAGTTCTCTTTTTCTCCTTCTTTTAATTGTTTTTCTCTTTTCCTTGTTTTTGTTTTGTTTGCATGTTTTCTGAATCTTCTTCTTTTTACTCTAACAGGTTCAACGCGTTTACTGCACAGTTCATTTCTTAGTTGATATAATTTAATCTTATACTCTTTACCTTGCACACGTACTCTTCATCGCCATTAAGTTTTTAATATTTGTAAGCGTAAAACTTTGGTCCACCAGGTATAAACGATGTTATGAATGTACCGATACCTTTATCGAACAATTTGTCCGTAAGACAGCCCAGGGTTGTTCCGAGTGGTAAATCGGATTCTCTTTCTTGGCTAACGTAAAAAACAGAATCTATGTCCTGATATAGTGCACGCGGTCCCAATACGTGTAATAGCTTAACAATTTTAACCGAGCTTGGGCCATCACAAAACAGATATGCTCAATACATCACGCTAGATAATACAGATGGTGTTAAAGCCTTCATTTCATAGCTCCAGTTCACGTACAACGTATCATCACTTACAGCCAAAATACCGTCAACATATATTTCTATACTGGTAAGTAATTTCATTAATCTGTTAGCGGTCGTTAAGACTACTATTTTTTTACTTTAAAAAAAATCAGACATTATTTAGGAACATATCTTAATCCAGCTTTAACATTTATTTCACTTTTATCGAGGTTTATTTCTTTAGCCTCTCGTATTTTATTAACATACGTATTCTTTTCTTTATTTGCGAAACACTTGAAAGGGTGAAGGGAAACTGGAGGCATGTATTTTTTGCTTAAAAACTTGTCAATGTAATTTGCGAGTAAACCTCTTTTTATAGTTTCTTGATTAAATTGTGTCTTTCTACCCTACCATATTTCGTAAACATTTCTTACTACATAACCTACTAGAACAACCATTTTAACTACGTCAGATATCCATAAAAGATGGTCATCCGCATCTTCGTGCGGACAATCTTCTTGAATCATATTTTCGTAAAATGTACGACACAGTTGAAAAAATTAACTTGTTTTGGATTTTTACTGGTAACACAGGATGGTATAAATTTTACGGTGGTAGCACGTCACACATAATTAAAACACACTGTCTCAAATAATGCGTCGACACTCCAACACTGTTTGTCCTGCATATATCAATGGGTGACCAATGGAAAAGTTACTACGTTTGCATGTTTACGGGTACAACGAACAAACGTCAAGGTACTTAATTTTTTCTGTCTCCTGGCATTTGTACTTTTTAACTGTATTTCCAGTACGTTCTCCGAAAATATACCACGTGGCTTGAGAGATTTTTTTCTCCAATAACCTTCATTTTCTGGAATAAAATTTCGAAAGTCCTCGTTGTCACAAAATTTCTGCATTAAAAAGACATTCCCACTTTTGATCAGCTGATAATTGCACGCCACTATTTTTTCACTGATGGCACAGGTTCTCTCGTATCTTTCGCCCATGGTATCGGCAGTGAATAAAAAAACTCTGTTTATTCTTAAACATCATGGACAACCATGAAACTGTAATACGATATCACGATAATAATCCACACTAATTTGTGGAGCGCAATAGCCATCAACAACGATACCTTTTGATAATCGTTTCTCTTTGCGTCATCCAGCATGTTCGATGAGTCGATCGAGAACATTCTTCGCCATTCTCTACATAAAATTTTTTCTTGTAGACAAGCATAGATGTCGAGACAGTTATCGTATTGTTACGTCAGCGCAATGTATTATTCGAGTCTAAGCTTGCGCTTAATAACTTGGGATTAGCACTGGGAGCGTAGGTGGGACGCGGGGCTAAAAGGTAGCTAAATTTCTTGTCTGAGCGTTCAGAAGAGGGGGAGCCCAACTGTTCTGATCGAATTGAAGCAGTTGTCGAGCAGTAGTGCGAGGCACTTGTTTGCAGTACGCCTCTGATTTGCCAAGAATACCCGGCGAAATGTGTCAAAATAGTATCCCGTCCGTGATCTAAAGGTTACCAATACCGTAATGAGTAAAGATAGTTACGCTCTAGAGGTTACGCAAGGGGTAAAATGGTTTTAATTCGCGACCGGTCTAGGAGCCACCAATACTGTCCGGAGTAAAGGTGATTGTCCTAGACTTTACGTGAGGAACAATTCTGTTATTTATTCTCGTAGTGTGGTCTTTTACCGACACCGTAATGCGAACTCCAAAAATACGTCTGCGTTGAAACGAAGTGGAAAGGCAAAGTTAATCACTTAAATATTTCAAATTGACTTACTTTTATTTTTGGATATTTAAACGTAAACGTGCCAAACCAGCGCGAAGTGTCCGAGGTTGAAATTTAAAAACCGCACTCGTGGAGGACCGTAAGATAGCAGAAGCGGACTCTAACTATCCAGTCGACCGTTCGAGGGTAAAATTTGAACTGAACTGTGTCTTTACTTTGTGGTAGATTGGGAGGTTGCAGAGGCGAACTCTTACTACTCAGTCTACCGTTCGAGGCGTAGAAATTAAATCTCTCTCTATTGCTTCGCAGTAGACTGGGTTGTAGCAGAGGCGGACTCTTACTACTCAATCTACCTTGAAGGGCTGTCGTCGAGTTACTTTCTCGTGGCCTCCAAGCCTTTTTATAAGGAGAAGTGGACCTCTATGACGTGCTGGTTTGAGACGACGCAGGAAAATTTGCCGGGAAAATCTTAAAGGGGAAAGACAATAACCAAGGATCTAATTGGCTAGAGGTGCTCTAGTTCAGCCACTCAAAAATTGTCACATCCCACATCCGACTCATTCTCCTCCGTGCGTCAAGAGAAGGGAAGGTTATTCACTTACTCAGGCCCTTCCTTTCTCCTTTACATCCAAATCTTACAAAACTTTAATTTCACTTAACATCAATATTAAGATAGAATATCGTTAATATTTACTTATGCTGGACACAGTTAGCTTATTTAACTAAACTTGTTGCAGAAAGGGCGGAGGAAATCGCTTAACATTTCAATTAATGCTTGGGTGAATAAACGATTGGTGTGCTACGGTACGTCAACTAATACTTAAACAGAAATAACGTTGGCCGTTGTTATAAAAACTTATAATGATAACATAAGTGTCATAGTAATAAAATAATAACTATAATAATAATAATAATAATAATAATAATAATAATAATAATAATAATAATAATAATAGTTATAGTAATAGTAGTTATTATTATGAACGTAAGAGTAGTGGTAACAATAGAAGAACTTTGCATTTCGCGAGTTAACATAATTAAGTTTACGGGTACTTTTGACTGATTACAAAAATAATTCGGAATTTCGGTAAAATTTTAGTTAATATGTTTTTCGCTTCTAGTTATTGGAGAAGGAGTTGGCACGTGGTGCTCTGGAGATTTGGAAATCCCGTTACTTGTATTGGAGCAGCCGCACGGACTCTCTCCCAACACATATGGTCAAGAAAAGGGGAAAGAGCTATTGTTAATGATCAGCTTGATTTTCCCGTTTTCTTTTACATGTTAAACGAGTTCAAAAATTTAGGCTATTACGGATGGTATATGAAAAAATTCGGGAATGTAATAGGAAAAATGGTAGTTGGGCAAGTTATGCATCTATAAAAACCAAATAAAAAGTTGATGATGTTGTTTTTCTAGGAGTGTAGTATGTATTATTATTTGTCTATACGTATCAATTCTACGTTATTCTAATTTTTAACATCGTATAGAGTTGTGCCAGCATTTAGTATTGCACCCCAGTTCAGCTGTTTCCAGTTGGACTTTTTTGCCTCTATTAGTTTTTAAAGTTGTTTTGTTTCTCTGCATTGAAAAGTATTTTATTATCTTATTTGCTTTTCGTTTCCGGTCAGCATAGGCCAACGTGCATTTGCATAAATCATAGTTGGTCGATATGCTGCAGCTACGACTAGAGTTTCCAGGTGATTCATCTCTTTTTAGATGCACGTTGGTCCCTGCTTAAAAGTACTTTTAAGTCAACATGGAAAATTCCAAAGAAACGAGTGGAAAAAAAAAAGAATTATTAGTAATTTTAGTTTACCGACGTTACTGTATATTCGATGAAAGGATCTACTCGAAGGTTTGCGAAATTTTTTCGATAAGCCACGCAAGCTAATATTAAAATTTTTACATCTTGTTTATAGTATTTAACTATTTTCCGTTGAAAATCAAATATATAAGCTTTGGCTACTTGTTCGTTGTACCATTTAAAAAAATGTTCTCTTTATTGTGCAGACATACTATCAAGCGATCATACATTCAATGTTGGTAGAGGACCTACGTATGATTGATTTTTGGGTGTGTTGAAAAAGTATGGAAAAATACCCTTTGCAATACCAGTCAGACCATATGCTTTGGGTAGACTAATCAAAAGCTCGCTGTGTGTTTTAACGATGTACTTAAATATAAATTGTGCATCAAACCCTTGGGTGTTGTGGGTAATATAGATCACTCAATGAAAATGTTTTTGATGATCAAGTGCGAGATCTATTAGTTGTTTAATCGAAGTAATTCAAAAAATATGCTCACGTATTTCACAGTGATCACATCCCGTTAAAACTGACACTTGTTCCAAATCGACACAAAAATTACAAACTTGTTCCAAGATGCATAAATTTACTACATGAATTTTTTTTCACCGTCACCCAACACAGATACTGACTGTTGCGTCTCAAAATTGAAATACAATACTACGAACGGCGGTTAGTTATCAGACGTCTTAATGGGCTGTATATAAGAGAAATGACTAATACATAAGCGTTTTTTATATGTATTACAAAAAGAAATTCTACGAGCATATGTTTGTTTTTTGTTTGTTTGCACAATTTTATAATATATGTGACAATCTTTTATTTTTTCGTAAACAATAGATGGTTTATTAAACGATCCTTTATCTACGTGATTTTTAAAAAAGGTGTTATGAATAAACGATCGATTCAAAAAGTTTGTAACATTTATTAGAGAATTTGTGATCTTTTACGTGGAAAAAACTTTCATTACAAGGTATGCAGTACCCTGTATTTTCACTTGCACCAATTAAATTCAGAATCGATTGGAAATGTTGTTGATTTTCTTAATACATTAATCGTAGTATGTTATCCAACAGTATAGTACAAGAAATTATAATTTTTTGACTGATATATTCATCGATAATGATCTTAAATCGCTGCTCTACTCATTACTGTACGAATTTGTGGTTCGCTAACATTCACAATACGTAACAAACACCTAATAACACTAATTACATGCGTTTTGGTAATACCCTCAACAATGATTAATATTATACGAAGAGAAAGTAAATACTGTGGACTAATAACTCACAGAGTATTATATTTATAGCACATTTGTATGATGAAAGAAATATCCACTGAGAATTGTGTTAACATTTTATATATTCGATAAAGAAAGAAAAAATGCAGATTTTGTATTGTATCCGGATAATTAAATATCTTACATGACAACTTTGCACTGTGTGTGTTATACAGATGTTCATGTATACATAACTTGAGATTCCTGAAGTACACTCAAAATCACACGATATTAATTGAAAAGAAACCTACGGCTTTTGCAAGTTTTTGTATTTTATTTGAACAATCGAATGTCTTACTCCATGAAATCGTTCATTTCTACGCAAAAATAGTATCTTATTACTTTTATACATGTATACTTGCACTGTATGCATTTTACAGTTGTGTGTACAATTCTACGTAAATAACTTTAGACATCTGGAACCTTGGACAGGCTGTTTAGATGAAAGAATCTTGTATGACTTGATCATTATTGAAAGAAAGATACAATTTTTGAAATTTTTGTTTTTTATACCTCACAACAGAATACTGTTCTGTGATGATTTTGATGGAAAGATCGTATGTTGTGCGAATTGTATCAACAAAAAAGTCGATTACGGTATCCATTTTTACGTAAAAGACTCAACAAGCTGATTACAATTTTTCAAGTTATACTTATATAGGTGCGCTCTGCTCTACGGAGTAAATCAACGTATTCAGATTGGTGACCTTGAGAAAAAGTGTAATGGAAGTGGATTATGCTTTGATTCTCCCCCTTCGCCCTGCCCTTCTTGACGTACTTCGGGTCCACAGTATTGCACCACACAACGTCATAGCACCATACCACACAACATCATCCTACCACACCATACCACAGATTTTGAATTTTAATTATTTTTCTTTTAACCAATTTCTAAACAAAAAAAAAAAAAAACAGTTTTCAAATAGATTTGAACCCCTGATCTCTCGCACACTGGGAGAGCTCCTTACCCACTCTGCTATGAGCAGGCCCGAATGGGAAACCGACTATTTCACTTTATCCTATCTTTATGTAAAATCCATATGGACTGTTAGTAAATCAAGTTACAATACTACTTAGTATTACAATTGCTTGTAAATATTCATTGTGTGTAGAATCGTGTAAGTCTTATATTTTTACTAAAAAATTTTAATATTACGAATAACTATTCAATAAATGCAATGTTTATTAATCAAATAAATATATTTGTTGCTAAAAAAATTTTATTTCGAAATCTTTTGTGTGTGCAAGTTGCAATGCTTTCTTAGTCGAGTAAATACATTTCTTACTAAGAATTTTGTTTCGAAATCTCTTGTGTGTGCAAGTTGCAAGGTTATCAACAAATTATAAGTATAAATAGTTAAAGATATCAAAAATCTGTTCAATGAGTGTTATGAGAAATGAAGAATTAGAAAAGTAAATATTACCATCGTAATATTGAATTTAATGTTAGTGCATCAGCAAGAATAGAACAATAGTTTATATTATTTATTCAAAGAGAAAATACAATTTTGACATATTTTGACTTTTATACAAGCATTAATCAATATAACTCAAATCTTTTCCATGATTTAGCTTTATTCTAGTTCCTTGCACTTTAAAGACTAAGCTTTTATTGTTCTTAACATAACGTTAAATTTTTTATTTTTATTTTAAAATATACTATTATATTTATTATTTTAGTGGTAAAATTTAAAGCATGAGAAATAGTTAAAATTAGTCTCACTGTTATTTACAAGTTTTTAAATTATAAAAATTCAACAAATTATAAAACCAATCATAATTGGGAGAGTGACTAAAACAAAATTAGTGTGAAGTTACCCATCGATTACTTAAGAACAATATAAAACGTCATTATTAAAATAATTTTCAAGGCCGAAATTCAGTTGCAGCAAGACATTTGACCCATTTTTTGTGACTTGCTCCAGCGAAGAAATAGACCGCAAGCCTAAGCTACACTTATAAAAAAGCTAAAAATGTTGTCTCAAATAAATGATTAAAATATTAATAGTATTCATTACTTTATGTACAAAATAGTCTACAAGTTTTCATAGTTGTTCAAGGAAAGGAAGAACCCTTGTTGTGTAAAGTCAGACACACCCACTCCTCCGCACTGTCCTCGCACTCTACTACTTCTATCTATCCGCATAAACATCAACAAAAGGGAAGAGTATTTGGCGTTTTCTTGTCACCTCCGAGAATAAAATATTTCAAAGAAGTCACATCAAAATGCAGTGTATCTAGTATACCTTTGTTGCTCTCTATAAAATAATCCATGGAAAACTGGACGCTGCAAGCACGCTTAGTTATGAACAAATTCCAAGTTATGACAAACACTAGATATTATTTTTAGTCAAATAAGAAAGAAGCCACATATCTCATCAGCCATTGGCGCCCTCCTTACTTTCGCACTTGAACAAGCAACCCTACAGCACTAACACCATGTACAACTAAACAGCCTCTTTTTTTCCTTTCCCTCCCACTTTTAATAATTATAATAGTTCGTTGAAGACATGATTATTTATAAATGTTAATAAGCAACTTAAAAAAGCTATTAGTAAAACACTTATTTATACTTAAGTTAATAAGTCAGTGAGAAGAAACGTAATTGTCATAGTGTTTATTCTGTTTTCCTGATATTATTGATAAAACTTATGTGCTGCTTATAACTGCAACCTATTCTTTTAACGAAATTACTATCATAAGCGCTGCATCAATACTAACGTTGTGACCCTTGTTACTATTATTTTCATTAATATTATTATTATTATTATTATTATTATTATTACAATTGTTAATTGTTTGATTACGATTACCACTATTTTTAAGATAACTACTATCACTACTAAAACTATTATGATTATTATTTTTGCTACCTAAAACATTGTTATTACTATTACTATTATTACTACGATTATTATTCTTACTATTGTAACTGCTACCACTATCACTACAACCATTATTACGACTATCACTATTTGTATTATTTAAATTACTACCGTTATTATTATTATTATTATTATTATTATTATTTTTATTATTATTATTATTATTGTTATTATTATTATTATTATTATCATTATTATTATTATTTAATATTATTATTATTATTATTATTATTATCGTTACCGGTAAAATCACCACCATTTCTTTTCATTATCATTAATTATCTTCACTCTTTTATTAACAACTAGCTATATTTTTACAATAACGTTCAATTATACCAGTTTTTAAGAGAGACGGGAGTAAAATTATGAAATAGTCTCCCCTCTTTCTAGTGCCATGGACTGGCAAGAGGATTTCCTAAAATTTGCAAGCTATCACGTGTACGAGCCTCAGTGGCGGCCTCTAATTATGCAAGGGCGTAACCTGAAAAACTCACTTCCTTATTCGATAATCGCTTTCCTGGGTCGACACTCAAGGCCTTTTCTCAACACCCCTACTTTGCATATACGTAAAAATAGCGCCCCTGAATTGACCTGTGCGAAACCGTATATAAGACCTGGAGCATCCTGCACTAGCCAGTCTCAATCTCAATCAATCTCACCATCCTCGACTCTCTTTTCATCAAGGTCCTGTGCTTCACTCATTTTGGTCAAGTTTCCTATACTACTGCTCTTAATAGGCCGCACTCTTCTAGTATCATCATGGATCCCTTCAGTCAAGGTCCTCTGGCTCTCATACGTCACTTAATTTATAATTCCAAGTTAATTCGGTTTGCTAACAATAACTAATAACCAATAAACAGTAAGTGCAAATTGAAATAAAGGAAATCTTTTCAATTTCGTGCTAAGTACCCATCCTCACGAGTAGCCTTCCCGAATCACCCAGCTTGTTTGTCTTAGTGCAAAAGAGCAAACGAGTTGATCTGCTCACGTGCACCTTTGCACCGTCTTGCGAGAATGGCTGGCATGGGGTTAAACCTTTCTCACGTACCTTATCACCTTGCATTGTGGCCTACTTTCGTCCATCTGACTGCTACATGAGAGACATTAATAAAAAGGAATCCCGAGAAATAAGCGAAAGCTTAGCTCAAAACTTCACGTATTACGCCGACGTAACAGTTGAAACTAAAACTTACTATTACGGTACAATATTGAAGTTCAGTGAATGAAATGAAAAAGGTTTTTATATTTCTTTAAGAGTTTGCATTAATGTATATGATAATTTGAAATTTTAACAAACGCATTTGAATGTCATACAATCATCCATATCAATTGCCTCATATTCTAATAGTACCCTAATTAAATAGTAAGAGCTATTAATGTTTAATTTGGGAGCGCTAATCATATACTTTAATTGGTATATCAATAAGATGTTAAAGTTCAAATAGACTACGACTTTTATGTTTTGCATATTGCCATAAGGAGGTTCAATACCTCGCTATACTCGATGCGACGCTGTCTATAGTTTGGTATATCGTCTGTCTTTCTCGCTTTTCTGTGTCAACATTACCTTTTGTAGTTCTTACCACGCTTATTGATTAATTTCTTCTCTCAAAAGCACTCTCGAGATGTTCAATAAAATTGAATATGATCATTAGATGTTTTTTTACCATTGATCAAATTTGTATCTAAAGTTCATTGTTAATAAACGAGATAAATGCAATAGAAGCGCTTAAAAAGACAACAGCCCATAAGCCTACATGTAAAAATTAGTTAAATAAAAATAATAATTTTTATGACTTCATTTATTTGTAGATGAATTTTCATATATATTTCATTATTCATTCTGTAACCGATAAAGCTCTTTTAGCCAACATAAAAAAGAGTCAAAGATTTTTTCGGAATAGTCATTTTATTGAGAATTGATCTTAATTGAAAAAAGCTATATTCAATAATGCCTAACTTTTTCAAACTATGCCTTAATCTGCCAAATCCCAGAAAATTCTGATAAACCTTGTCTAACTCTACCAAAATTAGATTAACTCTACCAAACGACACTTAACTTAATTGGCTTACGGTTTGAATCACCGGAGTTTGGAAATATTTGCGAAGTTAGTTAACGTAAGATAAAGTAGGACTCAGTATTTATTAAAAACATTTGCTTCCTTTGGGCCAAGGATCTATCAATATATCGATGATCTAGCTGTACAGACTCGCGACTAACTTGAGAGTGGAAACTTTAAGGTCTGAATTAAAAGTTGAACAATCCTGAAATAAGCTTATCACGTTTACGCATTGGAAAAATCAATAATAAATTTCTGATTTTTCTTTCAAAAGTAATTCCTGAAAGGCTTGATAATTGCAAGAACTGAAAGGTTAGGCGTATTTGATGTTTTTATTCTAGTTTAGAGTCTGTGACTGCCTTTAAATGTTGACATAGTAAGGGTGTAGTACCATGCTCAATCTGATACGTAGATCTATCATGCTACTTGATTTTGCAGTCATAGACATAGTTGATAGCATTGAAAAAAATTGTAACATAAGTTTTTTTACACACAATTTTTTGAAATAGATAAGTTAATGGCCTGGAAATCTTACCAATCTGATTTTCAAAACTTTTTGTCTGTTATTTGAGCCATTAATACTCACGTCTTACAGCATCTTTCGCTTTTGAAATTTTTGAAGAACGTTTTTCTTCTTACAAAAAGTGTATATGATTACCACTTGATGGTTAATAAGGAACCACAGTGACATAAGGACAAGTGATTTGAAGAGACTTGAAATTTTGTGAAAATTTTGTGTCGTTTTGCCTGTTTACCATGAGATGGCAAATGTGTCTCGAGAACTATACATAGATTTATTTTCTACGTATAAAAATATATAAGTTTTAGTCAACATAGAAAAGAGGTGTTTATTACGTAGAAAGTGTATTTATACAGACTATACATATGAATCATTTCTCGAGACTCACACGCAAATTTGAATTTGAATTTTACGTTCCAATTTAAGAAAAAAATCACTTATGAACGTACTTTCAACTTGCGAAAACTATTCAAATTTAAAACGCCCAATTATATTTGCGCTGTGGTGCAGGCTGCAAATGCATTTCTATTACTTCCACTAGTGTATCGTAGTTCTATTTTGACGTTTTCACTGGGTAAGAATGTCCCATCAAGCTATAGCCATTCTTACCCAATATCGTTAATAGCAAAGCAACTTCTTTCAAACTTTCAACACTATGTACTGAAAAATATATTTTTTACCATTCAATACAAAGTCTTTATCACCTTCGTTTTACACAAATGGCTTAATACTACCAACGACTTTTTTGGTGGCTATCGTCTTATTTAATTCAGCCAAGATTTCTGACAGCTTCTGTTTGAATTTGAGACGCTCTATTTGTATTGCAGCGTATATACTTGGCTTCCACAACGTTGGTAAATATATTTTTACATTGTTATTTGAGTAAATATAATTACTCTCTAATACAGGCATGTAATAAGTACTAGACAACGTGATAAGATGCGTATTATTATTCAATACATTTTATTTTCATCGCTCATATTAGATAATAAGGAATCTAGTAGCTTGGAGGTGCTATGAGGTAAGTTTCAGAAACAGATGAAGCCTTGACAACTGCGCTACATTTTACTTCAGATTCGCAAACTCGTATTTTCAGATAGCGAATCAGTATATTCCGTCACGAGGCCGTACCGTGGCTAATAAATGGCCGCGTGGAGTATGTCATGCGGCCGTCAGAACCCACCTTACAGCCGAGTGACGTATACGATTTTTTGTCATCCCGTATAAAAAAGTTTATTCGGTTTTAATTTTAATAGGTCGATATAATTCAATAGTGAAGGCTGAAAGAAAAAAAATTTCTTGACAGTTCTTTAAAGTACACTAATAAAGAACTTTCATCAAACTACGTTTTATTTTTGATTTTCTGGTCTATATTTTTAATGTATGTTTTTTTATGTAGAGCGTGAGATTTTTCAGGTAGCAATCCACTAATAATTGATTGCATTCGAGTATCCATTGTTCGCTCGTTCGCACTCCGTTAGAATCAATGTTTAAGGAATGTAAGATAAAATGAATCGTTCGGTGAATCGTACGTTTCTTAAGCATTGTTTCCAACGTAATACGAACGAAAGAACGATGGATAGTTGAATGCAACTGTTGACTTTGCCTCTTCTTTTAAGTTTCTCACAACTGTCTCTTCGTCAAACTAAGAGTTACTTGAATCGTTTGACGACATTATTAATAACTATGTAAGAGTAGTTGTGTCGATGATACAATGCAATAAAAAAATGGTATTTTAGCTCCTTACTCTTGAGGTTATAGTAGATTTTCAGATAGCCATGAAAATTAACTTGCCAGTACCTATTAGTAACTCTGAACTTGAAATAAAGTTTGTAAAAGCACGTAGTGATTATTTTTAGTGCACATGCGCGAGAGTCAAGAAAAAGATTATGAGGTAAGCAAAAAGTAAAAGAAAATAAAAAATTAGGCAACGTTATAGTTAATAGGCGCGAACCGACTCGATGCAACGACAAAAGCGAGCAGGAGACGGCACTATAAAAAGATGATAAGTACATGCATCTGGCTGTCAAGAAAAAAAAGACTTGGCCACTATATTCATATATTTGTTGTAGACACCATATATATAGATAGGTATTCGTTGTACACTTGAGAGCACGGACCTCGTAGAAGCGCCTTGCTCAGCGGCCGTAAAGAAATCTCATGGCCGTACATTTGTCGCTTTACGTGTTACTAAGCAGACGTAAACAATAAAATTTACGGTTGGGGATGATAAAAAATTATCATTTTTGTCAATATGCCTCATACCGTCAAATATAGGCCATAAATAGTTAGGACAATGAAAAGGAGACATGGAGCATGCTTTTTGTATGATACGCATAGTATTATACTGTCCCGTATTAGTACATTTAAAAATCGGACTAAGTGATAAATACTTCTGACTGGAACTGTTTATTTACACCTAACATTTTTATTTATACCTAATAACTCTCTTGCATGAGATGCAAGTGTAAAATAATTATATGATAGTTATAACGAATATCTGTGTCTATGTATAATTGTATATGGTGGGCAAGTGTTGTTTTTTTTTGACAGCCAGACACATGTGCTCATCATCTTTTTAGTGCCTTATCCTGTCCACCTTTGTCGTTGCCTCAAGTCGGTTCATGCCTATTAACTATAACGTTGACAGATTTCTTACTTTCTCTTACTTTTCGTTTACCTTACAATCTGTTTCTCGTCTCTTGTGTACGTATACCCAAAATAACCACTACGAGCTTTTACAAACTTTATTTCAAGTTCAGAGTTACTAATAGGTACTGGTAAGTAAATTTTCATGGCTATCTAAAAATCTTGTATAACTACAAAAGTAAGGAGCTGAAATATCATTTTTTTATTGCATTGTATCATCAACACAACTACTCTTACATAGTTATTAATAATGTCGTCAGACGATTCGAGTATATCTGAGTTTGACGAAGAAACAGTTATGAGAAACTTGGAAGAAGAGGCAAAGTCAGTTATTAGTGGGTTCTTACCTCAAAAGTCTCGTGATCCATATGGAAAAGCACATATTTAATACATAGACTAAAAAACCAAGAATAAAGCATCGTTTGTTGAAAAGTTCTTTTTTAGTGTACTTTGAAGAGCTATCAAAATAATTAAAACTATCCAGTATGTGGAGTTATTAGGCAAGACTAAAAACAATGTTAAATAGAAAGAATAACATCAAGACAGAGAATTACTCATTGTTAGAAACTATGCTAAAAAATAAATTCAAGGGTTATAAGCCGAAAAAGTCTCTCATTTAAACATGGCCGCAGATAAAAGAGTTTCTTAACTCTACTGTAGATCGTATTTACTTGTGTAGGAAAGTATTTATCATGACTAATATTATTATTCTAATTTTATACCCACTATTTATTCGCTACTTAAGTATGTTAACTTCTGCAGGCAGTTCTCATTATTAGATAATTTAGAGCCATACGTTGTATGGAAATAACTAAGCTTAGGACTGCTGATGTAAATGATGCAAATAATTTATACATAGTTACGATTGGTGGTACAAAAACCTACTATCCTCGTGATTTTGTCATAGGTTTACCTTACTTTGCTGCAATAAAAAACATGTGGCTTTAAGACCTGAAAATACACCCGCTAACAGATTTTTGCTTCAGTATAACAATGGAAAATTTATCCTTCAAGTAGTACGGAAACACAAAGTAGCTAATGTTCCGAAAACTATCACTCTCTATCTAAACTTGGAAAATTGAAACGGATACACTGGTCACTGTTTTAGACACAGTGAAGCCACTGCTCTTTGAAATTCAGGAGCAAACTTACCTATGATAACAGATCTTGGAGGCTGATGGTCAGATGCTGTGGCTCAAAGCTACCTTTAATATTCTATAAATAATAAAGAAAACATTTTTGAAAAAACCTCTGGCGCCAGTAATTCAACATTCATACTTAACTAAATAGAGAGTAATGAAGTAAATAAGATATCGAATAAACAACATGAAAACAATCAAGAATCAGCTGAAATATCTGAGCTATTTGATAATATTGTAGAGGAAGAAAGCAGCATTGATAGTGAACCGTCAGAAAAAAAAAGAATTCACAAAAACTAATTATGAAGAATTTCAAGATGGGAGGTACCGCAACTTTTCAAAATTGCCCAAAATGGTGTCATTCATTATATAACCATTATTCATAACTATTCAAAGATAAATTAAAATAGAAAGAGACATGAATATTTCATAACTAGCATTTTAAAAGTAATAAATTTTTTATTTTATAAAATTAATTATATATTCTCTTAGCCTTTACTATTAAATTATATCAACCTATTTGAATTGAAATTTAAAAAACTTTCCTATACGAGATGACAAAAAATCGTATACTTTACTCAGCTGTAAGGTGGCTGATGGGCAGCCACGTAAAGGCTTCACCTTGACATACTCTGCGTGGCCGTACATCAGCCACGTAGTGGCCTCGTGACGTAATATACTATTACTTGGGGCTAGAAATACATGTGTCAGTGCCAAGTTTATGCGTGTATTTGTTTTGAAAAAGTCGATTTTACTAAGATAAGGTAAAATTAGTAGCAATTTTTTTTTTTAATTCTTATGCTTCAATTTATCTCCTCGTTTCAGAATATAGTAATTCGTGACATTTTAGATATTTACTTCGTAACATTGAATTTTTTGAATTCGAGAACTCAAAAACTATGCAAAATTCCATCCGCCTTTAAAATTAATGTTTGGATAAACAGTAACTAAATTAATTTTTTAATATCGGTAAAATTTCAAAAATTTTGTGAACTCTTAAAATAGTACATAAAAAAATCCCTAATTTTTTCCAGTTCTTTGAGATTTTGCCTCTCTGTGTCGTGAAGTATGATTTTACTATGGTAGTTCATTCAATTTTTACTCTAAGCTGTCTAGAGATGCTTACAATACTTGAATGTATGCTGAGTTGATTTTCATAAATAGTTCATAGTTATTTTAAACCTTACATACTATCTAAAGAAGTACAATTTTAAAATTTCTTTTTAAAGTGCTCTATTTTAAGAAAAAGTTTTTATCAAACGATTCTTGGCGCTTTCTAATGTAAGCTCATTCTACAAATCAAATCACTCTTTGACTATAATTTTTAGAAAACAAAATTTATAATTAAATACCCTTTTAAGTAGTTTTACTCATAATTTGTTTTTATGAATTGATGATGTCCAAATATCTTAAATTATAGTTATTAAGTAACAATGTTGTTTCAACAATTAATAGTTATTTATTACACATGAAAACTAAAAACTTTAACAGTGATGTGCAAGTCACCTGTATTTTTATGACTCAATTATTTAATTTACCACTGCTAAACGAGTGGACAGTGGATGCTTGGTACCCAAGTATTATGTTACGTTATACGTCAACTCGGTGTGGTTTTGGATAATATTTTGATATTTAATAAATAAACGATAATAAACAATATATTATGGTACAATACAACCTAAATACTATGTAGGCTAGCCAGTATAAGACTATGCACTTTTATCAAATCTTCTGATGATTTCAAAAGAACTTCCTTACCACCTACGTTGATTACATCTCTAACATCACGCTCGCATCTGTTACATACACTCACACACTTATTTTTAGTCCATATTTTATACCCAAAATATAATTATGTTTAAATGGTTAAGAAAAACCATCCTGTAGTACTCCTTTGAGTGTTTACATTGCTGAATATATTTGAGCTCCACTCACCTCTATGAACTATTGCCCTGCTAATTGTAATGAACGTCTTTAAACCAAAAAATTACGTTAGGTACAAATGAAAAAATTGTAAAAGCATAAAATGCAAAGAAATTAATTCATTTATGTATAGAATACAAAGAAAATATTTGAAAAATTTTCGGTAAAGTTAAAAAAAGGTGAAAAAATTGTCAAAACAGATAGTTATTCATTGCGAAAGTAACAACTTAATGATGAATAAATCAATGTTTAATAATGCAGTAAAAAGCTGCTGTGCTAAAATATACTAATTTCTAAGATTGAAAAAAATTATTTAACAAAAAATTATTATTAAATTAATAATTTATTTTGTATGCAATTTATCATCAAGCGGAATTGATGAATAAACATTAAATGAATATTTACATTTAAAATAAGTTACAAATCATACTATAATAAGAAGTAATCGAGTTTTCAATATCGGTATCGCTAACAGGAGAGTGGGTATGGGACTTGGTTTGGGTGCAGGAGGTCAGAGGTTCAAATCCAGTTGAAAAGCTTTTTTTGTGCTGTGATATATATATATATATATATATATATATATAGTCACATGGTGTAGTGTGGTATGGAGGGGAAAAGGCATGGATGGTACGGCAAGGGGAGTAACATACAATATCTACTTCCGTCGCACGTTGCCTCAAGGTCACCAATCTAAAATCGTTGATTTACTTTCGTGCACAACGTGCCTATAGAAGTATAGCTTGAAAAAATTGATGACTATTATTTACCTAGATCGCTGACGTAAATGGAGTTTCGTTTGTAAAAATTAAGCAAACCACTTAATTTTCTGATTGTTTTTTTAATCACGAAACATGGTAAGAAAAATAGAGAATTATGCTACATATGCTTTAATCACCTGTCATCTTATTTTTCATATTTCTATCAAGTTTGGGCTTAATTATTTTTTTGAAATGGTAAAAATCAGGGCAATATTTTTTTTTAGACAACTAATTGTTTTATAAATTTGATTAACGAACAAAAAAGTCAAAAGGATCGCGTTGAAAGAAATAATGAAATGTAATTAAATAAGTTATCAAGTAAAAACTTATTATTGAGAGACTACATTTTGAGGACCTTATGATTCAAGGATAGTTTTGAAGGTATTAACAACAACATGAAAAAGCCTCAAAAATTTATGATTTGGTGCGATGAATTTTTGAAAAGGTTGTTTCCAAAACTTTTACTACTGCACACTGTGATCTGAAATTTTATACGTAGATTATTCAACTTAAAGGTCTTTGTAATGTGGAGTTTTCAAAAACTACTTAACCCATAGATTTACGGCGCAGATAATAGAAACAGAGGAAGCAGCGTAGGTAAGCTTGAATTCTTAATGAGTTGTGATAAAATTAGGATTAAAAGACTTCTTAAAGTACTAGCTCTGTATCTCTTATCATCGTTTTGTGTAAAATAAGCTATGAAATAACTAACGAATAAAAATGTATGAAGGTACAGGTAGAAACTCCCGTTGATTTACTGAATAGCCTTAAAGAATATCAATATTACGGCTTCATCCTACATGTATATTTTCTAAGAGGACGTACCACAACCAAACTGCGCTGTTAGCATCGTTGCAGTTCTTATCATTTTTCTCAGTCAGGTAAATCAAGACTTCAGCCTTTAGTTAAATCAATTTTAACTGCTATAGACCAAGCGATGTAAAGACAAAACATGTAATAAAGTGATTTAAACTCTATTGTGTTATATATCAAATAAAATAATTTGACGTTAACTCTTTTAGACTAACAATATTATTTTTATTCGTAAGTATTTTATAAATGAATGTATAAAAATGATCTGACACTTTGTCATGATTGAAATACATAATAAATATTTAAAAGCTTTTACTCCAACTTTAAGATATTTATCACATTAATACATCCTAATGCTATATACATTAATTTCAGCTTTTTGCACGGCAGGCCAGAAAAATCAATCAATTGCCGTACTCTCTCAACTGGCTCATAACGCTGTCTCTGAGAGACGGTTTCACGATGCTTCTTATTTTTACTGGCTCCTATCGCAGCTGAACCTTGATATGGTGGAAAAAGCAATGGAAAAACTCAAAGTCTCCTTCTTTCTATACTTAGACAAGGCAGACGTTTACTATGCTTACCATCAGTTGTATAAGTACTTGGTTAGATTTAGTCATGTTTTTTTTAAGAGTCAAGCCTACCATAAATGTATGTCATGAAAATAGTTTTTTTTTAGGAGGAGCCCTTTACTGTTTTAATGCCTGAGGCTCTCTTTAATATAGCAAAGTTTCTACTGACAAAAATTCAGGGTAATACGTTTGAGTCGGGTATCTCAAAGATGATTATAGTATATGCTCTCGTCAAGCAAGCTCGACTATTGGGTGCTTATAAGCTAGCTATACAGCTACTTGACTGGCTACGAAAAATGAAAATACCAAAGCACTGTTTGATGCAGATTGAAAACTGGATAATAGCTATTAAAGCATATCCTTATATAGATCCAGAGGACTTACTGCAATTATGTAATCGATGTACAACGTACAATACTCTATTGCCGGAAATAAGTACAGAGCCTGGCACTTCTTGCTCTCACTGTGGCTCTCAATTTCAGTATTCTTTCGTTATGTTTGGTAAGTAACTTTTTTTCTGTTGTAGCAGTTCTCCTGCGTTCCTATTTTCTAATACAATATTATTCAAATGATATGAATCTTTATACTTTTCTACAGAAATTCTACCTTTGGTAGAGTTTGAGTTAGAACCAGGAATTACGAATGAAGAGGCAGAAAAATTTATTAAAGAGCCAGTTCAACCGATCAAAAGTGCATTAGAAAAAAAAAATCAACTTACAATTTTAAGTGACAAGACCGACTTATTCTTGACTCATTTGGAACAGTATGAGGTAATCAGGTTGACGTACTAACAAAATTTTTTTATTTCTTCACTTATTTTTTATGTTTTTTTTGTTTTTTTCTTAAGATTCTTGAATAGGTATGTCCTGTCTTATAAAATATAACTATGTATTTTATTATAAGGTGCAAATGCTATATTTTATACTGATTTTTGTACTGAGATGGATCTATTAAAAAGTAAGTTGTTTTCTAATTTTTTAGAAAATTCACAATGCTGTCTTACAGGTTTCCATATTTAAGTACAAATTTTGTACTTGGTAGGTGAGAGTCGATGCTTACGCACATATAAGCAAATGTGAAAGAGTATGTGCATGCAGGTCTGTGTATTTGTGTGGCGTAGAAGTGTGAACGGGAAAGATTGCGAGTGCAAGTATGTAAAGCGAGCAACCAGCGAGTCAGTCCATAGGTATCTGCCAACTAGCGCACGTATGTAATAAGGAGCATTGAATAAAGTTAAGTGACATCTTCAGTGTACTTCTTCATTTGATCCTTAAGTACAAATAAACAACATATGGCGACGAGAATAGGATCATTTTACGTGTCCAAGATCTCGAGAAAAATGTCGCGACAGCACGAAATGCTAACATAGTGTAAACCTTTTGCGGCATATGACATGATTTGTCATTTAATTCCATTTTTCTTTCAGTGTAATTGAATTTAAAATTCTTCGTCTTGTGAGCTTAAATGACTTTAACGGAATAATCTATAATATCTACAAATACGACGACAACTGCTATTACTTACACGCAATCTCCATCATTACACGTGGAGCCTTTCATCCCAGAAACTTTGGAATGGCGTAGATGTCTACAGAGACTAGAGGGAGTTTTCACAATCATAAAGCTGACACAAAAAGAAAAGGTTTCGCATCTACCACACTACACAGGTCAAACCGCATTCAATAATTTGCGCAACAATATTGTCGCGGAAAATCCTTACGAAGAATCATACAATACTCCGAAGGAAAAATTAAAGGAGTCATACACCCCAGCCGTACTCAAGATTACAGAAAATTTTAAATTTACAAGCAGGAGGCAATTACCAGGTTAAAATACACAAAACATTAGCAATGGAACTTTCCAAGAAAGAGGTAAATACGTTACATCAAAATAAGGTACAAGTCAACTATACTAACACAAGTACACGTAACTATAAGTAGCGTACATCAAAACTAGCGTACGTCAAAGCCATAATTTAAAAGGCAAGCAAGCTTACACTTGCAACAAGCTCACAATAAAACTATAAGCAGTGATTTAAATTAGAAGAATTTCAAATATTACAGGTGTGGTTCTGATCCTAAAGCCAATACGTGTGAATTGCTAGTGACTATCAAGTGCAATTTCTGTGGTAAACAAGGACATTTAGCATAAGTACGCTTTAAGAAAATAAATTCGCTATAGACAATGGAAGAAGAAGAGACAGTAGTAGATACAGATTGAATAGAGGTACTAGGTGTCAAAACAGAAGATGGACGAGAAAATTTTTTTAAAACACTCCCGGTCAACGGAAAACAAGTCAACTTTGAAGTCAACACGGGAACAGCCGTCACGTTTATGGAAAGAGAGCAGGCAAAACAACTTTTTCCAGGCACACCAGTAGTATGAACAGATCTACAGCTGGTTACGTACTGCAAGTGAAAAATAAATGTTATAGGAAACGTTACAGTAGATTTTAAGTGCGAAAATTTTCATAGTACAGGCAATTTATACGTTACCAATATCGAACGGTTGCCACTGGTGGGGCGTGAATCGATAAAAAAAAGTATTAGAGAAAACGAAACAAATACTTTATTTGATTTAATTTTACAAGTAGAAATTTCAGAAGTGTAAAAAAATTTGTTTGTCAAGAAATTGTTAAATAAATAAAAAAAAATTACGAACGAGAATATAAGCGCAATACACCACACTCTAGCGTCATTAATATTAAAAGAAGACGTAAAACCTGTTTTTCTTAAGCCCAGGGCCTTAGTGTTTAAATTGATTTCCTTGGTAGATAAAGAATTGGACTTACTCATACAAGGAGATGTTTTAGAAAAACTTGATACTTCAGATTTTGTAACTGCTATTGTACCTGTGATTAAGAAAAATAACAAAGTAAGAATTTGTGGAAACTATAACGTTAAAATAAACCCACAATTAAAAATTAATAAATACCCACTACCCTAACAGAAAAAGTTAGTGTGAAAAAAAGTAGCAAACCGTAACTTTCTGTGATGTAATGTACAGTTTGGTTGGATTTTGGACCACAGTTACAGTTTTTTACGTCTTGTTACATTTGATTATAGTCCACTACAACCCAACACATTGTCTTACGATTTGTTACATTTTATTATAATTCTAAAAAGACACTTGAATCTCGTGAAAAAGCAACTATAGTAAACTCTAATAAACTGTAGGAAAGTGTTGTCATCTGTAATGTTTTATAACAGCTTACAGTTTTTTGCAGTTTATTATGTTTTTTTATATTTTATTATCATTGATAACTTTTAGACACACTTCCTTACATTTTCGAATAAAATTTGCCTTAAATAAAGAAAACTTGAGTAACTATTATGAAAAAGTATAAGTGTAACAGCATGTGGTAAATTATATTAAAACATAAGAAAATGTAAAAAAACGTAACCCAACATAATAAAGTGTAAGAAACGTCCGAAATCCATGAGACTATTACAGTTCCTTACATTTTCTTACATTTTCTTGCGGGTTACGGCATATTATTACACATGTTTACTTTTTCTAACATTTTGTTACGTTTTCATATTTCCGCTGGGGTATCTACAGTAAAATAACTTTTCTCAGAAATGGCAGGTTGTACTGCATTAAAAAAATTAGATTTCAAACGAGCTTATTTACAAATACGAGTCGATGACAAGAGTGTAAATATACTAACGATTAATATATATCGGGGACTATTTAAATGCAATCGACTAATGTACGGTTAGCCCCAGCACCAGCAATTTGGCAAGAGAAAATTGAAAACATACTTCGTGGTATTAAAGGCGTTGAAGTTTATCTAGACAATATTTGAATAGTAGCTAAAGACTTTACAGAGCCTACGTTAAGGTAAGAGGAAGTTTTTAAAGTACTGGATGAATACAATATATAAATAAATCGAGAAAAACGTAAATTTTTTGCTTCAAGAATATATTACTGCGATAACGTAATAGATAAAAATGGATGACACAAAGATTCACAAAAATTAGAAACAGATCAACAAATATTTTAGAGTTACAAGCTTTGTGGGATTTATTAATTATTACGGTAGACTCAAAAAAAATGTAAGTTTAATTTTAGAATCAACTCTTACGCATACAAAATAAATTTACGTGATCAAACCACCAGGAAAAAGTATTTCTTGAAGCGAAGAAAGCTTTTACTAGTAAAAAATGCTTAATGTTATATGATCCCAATTTACCTCTCGTACTGGTGACGGATGCGAGCTCATATGCGGATGGGGCAGTGTTATATCATCGTTTTTCTGATGGGACCGAAAAATCAAACAAACTTTAAATACGAGACAAAGAAAATATAGTCAGATAGATAAAGAAGCGTACGCCGTTGTTCATGAGATTAAACAATTTTACCAATACCTCTACGGGAATAAGTTTACATTAATTACGGACCACAGATCACTTACATAGATTTTTTCAAAAAACAAAGAGCTGCCACGGTGCAGTGCAGTGAAAATGCAACATTACTCAATTTTTTTACGTGGTTTTGAACATAATATTGAATACAAGAAATTGTAGAATAAAGGGAAGGCAAGGTAGACTCTTTAGACTACCAGCGATTAAAGTGGAAGAAAATATTAATACAGTTGATTGATTCTGTATTAATACTTTTGAGACCTTATCGATTGATTCAAATAACATACTAGAAAGAGTACATGAAGATAGCGACTTACAATATGTGATTACTGCATTAAAAAACGATAAAAGTCTTACGGCAAAGAAAACATGGTATGTTGATCCACGTGAATTTACTTTGAAACAAAGTGTACTAATGCTAAAAAATCAAGGTGTAACACAGAAAGCATTACGAAATACAATTTTGCAAGAATCACATAACAGTCATTTTGGAATGTTAAAAATAAAAGGTCTAGCTTGGAGGCATTGCTAGTAGCCAGATATAAGTAACGATTTAGGAAAAACTATAAAATACTGCTTTCAATACTAATCATAAACGAATAATCCTATCAAAGCAGATTTATACACGTATGGGAATCAGCAAAAGCACCTTTTTATCGCGTCAATATAGATTTTGCTAGATCATTTGTTGGGAAATATTTTTTTTTTTTATAGTAAATGCGTTTTCAAAGTGGCCAGAAGTATATATTGTGAACGATATGTTGAGTGAATCGACGATTACAGTTTGTACAGAAATTTTTGGACGATTTGGAATTCCTAAGATTTTAGTGTCTGATAATGGTAGAACTTTTGGTTCCAGAATGTTCCAGGAATTTCAAAAGTGCAATGATATTGTACATTAAAGAACGGTTCCGTTCTATTCAGCGACGAAGGTTCAAGCCGAAAGATACGTGCAAATAATACAATCAGCACTAAGAAAATTATAGCGTTAAGAAAAACTTCAATTAAATTTGCAACTGGTTTGGCATAATACTGTCAAATGCCTTATGTAAACACAGTGGTTCTGCCCATAGAATTAATGTTCAGTAGAAAAATAAGATGTAAGTCAGATTTAGGTAAACCAAGTGAAATTATAAAAATAGCGTAATTTAATGACAATAAGAAATACGAAGAACTTCAAGTAGGAGATAGGGAGGTGGCAAGAAAATACGGAGAAAGAGACAAATGGATTTTTGGTAAAACTGTGCATTGAACAGGTAAATTGCATAATGAAGTTAGATTACATGACGAAGAAGCATGGTTGCGAAATATTAATCGATTGCGGCATACAGAAAATGTACAAAAGAAAGAAAAATTTCCAGAATTTTTCGTTCCAGGGGAAGAGATAGCCATTACATATAAAGAATCAAAAGCAATAAAGAATAACTCTAACTCTTCAATGTATTCGAAGTCAACTTCGATTGTAGGCAGAAGTGTCTCTTCAGAGAAAACAGTATACTATCCGTTAGACGAGCCAGAGTACGGGAAAAAACGCTAAGAAAAAATATGCCTAAACAAAGTAATGATGATTCCACAAATTACGAAGAATTTTATACACTAGGAATAACACAGAGAAATTTGGTTAGAGAAGAAAAAATTCCAACTTATTTGGATATTTAGAAAACCATTTTACGCATGTAACATTAGCTTATACGAAAGAATAAAGTCTTAGTCGGGAAGAAGTGTTAGGTGAGAGTCGATTTACGCACATATGAGCAAACGTGAAAGAGTATGTGCATGCGGGTCTGTGTATTTGTGTTGTGGAAAAGTGTGTACGGGATAGGTCGCGAGTGCGAGTATGTAAATCGAGCGACCAGCAAATCAATTCGTAGGTAACTGCCAACTAGCACACTCATATAATTAGAAGCATTGAACAAATGGGTTGTTAAGTTCCATTTCCAGTGTACTCCTTTATTTGATCCCTAAGAACAAACACACAACAGTGCCTGTGAATGTTTAGGAAGTTCACAAACTTAAGTTTTTTGATAAGAGTCACTCTACTATTAGGAAATAGCTACTTTATTATGAAGAAAAAAATTAAGCATTTAACGTGTTGTATTTTTTACCCATTACTTAAGTGCTGTTCATAAATTTTTTTCATCCCACTGCTTTATGCATTAATCATAAGAATCCACTGGATTTTCTAGTGATAGGCGAGAGTTTTGCTGGTGAGTCTATTAGGTTTGTTTAAGGCCTAGTGTTCAGTTAAGTTATTATAATTGTGATATATTTACACCAACATTCTCTCTCTTAAAATAGCAACGCTTTTCTTATCTCTACTATCTATTTATCTGCGAAATCAAAACAAAGACTTTCCCTTGCATTGGGTTTATGTTTATCTTTTCTTGACCGGTAGCTACTTTCACAGTATTATTTCAATGTGTAGGCCCAAAGTGCTTGAGACATTTAAGTTAAACTATTCTGCTTGATAGTCTGTCAGCTCACGGCCGCTGTTGAGAACGCTTCTCTTACATCGAGAATGTATAAGTCATTTTCTGTCAATAAATTATTCCATAGTTTTTAAGGAACGTAAAGATTTATTAACCCGCTGATCCCTATTCCTACCCACGACAATTGCCATTCCAGCATTACTTCCCCATGCAAACATTTTGGTAGCAGAACGTGGTTCCGCGAGCATTTAACCGTCGGTGTAGGGTCAAGACTTGCAACGTGTGTTGACTCTGAGTTCGGCTATGATCTATTTGGTATTGGGTGAGTGTTGTATGTGTGCTTGTAAAAGACTTCACGAGTTCGAGTGCAGTGTGGGCGGCTTTCGTCACTGAATCGTCAAGGCAGGTGGTCGTTAACTTCGACGCACTTCGGCTTGCTTATCACGCAAACTTCATGGCAGTATTGAGTTTGCCATGTTGTCGGACTTGAAACCGCTTTTCAAAAAACAAGGGGAGTTGTTCCAGCGGATTAACAACGAATACGTGAATCTGAAAAAGCTAGGTGAAAAAAAATTTACATGTACTATAATTCAAGGACGCTTAGAGCAGTTGTGAGTCCATTGGGATACCTTCCAAATAAATCACGATAAAATTTTCGCTCTTCAAGACGATGCTGAAGAAACAAGCTATTTTAAAGTTGATAACTATGGTGCTACAAAGGAGGCCTATTTCACTGGTTAGATTTCAAGGATGTGTTTAGATCTATCATCTTGTGTAATTCTCGGCAAAGCAACATCAAGAAATTGCAGCACCTGAGGACACATGTCCAGGGTGAAGCAGCGGAAATGCTTCGTACGGTGCGAACAATCGATGTGAACTTTGAAGCTGCATGGAGCATGCTTGATGACCACTACGCAAACAAGCGGTGCTTGGTCTCAGCATTTACCAGGAATTTGCTTTCCGTGCCAGCTGAATCAGATTCCGCAGAAGAGCTGAAGGCGTTACTTAGTGGAACTGTGAATGCCTTAGCTGCACTAAAACAGCTAGACCGTTTTACTGCTCATCGGGACGACCTGGTAATGGTGCTCATCATCCGGAAGCTTGACGCACGGGCTCTCTGAGAATGGGACTCCTCGCAGAGCTCCACCACCGAACCTCCTACCTTTGCTGTAATGAAGCTCTTCAACGAGCAATTCATTTTAACGCTTGAGATTGTCGGCGCCACTGCAGTGAATTTCATGGCAAAAGTCCGCAAGAAAGAAAGCAAGTCGTTGAAGCTAAAGGCCTATGCATTAACTGATTGGGTATACCCAAGCTTTTAAGCTGCAAGTCAAGCAAGCATTGTCAGATTTTCAACGGCGACCACCATTTTATGCTGCATGAGTCTTACTCAAGACGCTAAGTCCTGACGATTCCACACACGTGGCGTTTATACATTAAGAAAATCAAACGATGTAACTTCTACTTTTGACTTATACTGTATGTAAGTCTCACACTTAATATATTAAAATAACGTCCTTATTTATGTATGACGCCCTTATATATTATTATTACTTATTACGTAATAAGGCATAAATATATTTTATGTAAGGCTTGCATTTTGTATTAGTCAAAAGAAAAAATTACTTAGTATGGTTTTGTTAAAGTATGAATACAAGACAGTATACTACAATGAGTGTTTGAAAAATATCCAGTAGTATAGGACCACAACGAAATAAGTTTGTCACAGAGACAAAGCTCTGGCAACCGTGCTGCTATTTACTTCAGATTTGCATACTCAAATTTTTGTAATGTTAAGGCATTGTTATTTATGTCAAAATTCCTCATTTATTTCGACTTTTTTTAGCCTCTTCTATCATATTTACGAATTTTGCCGACAAATATAGGCCAAAAAAACGTTGAAATAACAAAAATAAGATATGTGTATCTTAAAATTTTGAAAAGAACATTATTTTATGCTCAGCATTTGCGAAAAGGTCTTACCGTTCAGTTAACTGCTACTCAAACTTTTTTTATACGTGGTAGGGATAGGCTTGTTATTAAAATTAAAAAGAGTTTCCCACAGTATAATATTGGCTACAAGTATTTTGTGAGCTCACACTGCTTATAACAGATTCCATGTAACGTTGCTAAAGAAGGTGCACCTGCTTGGCGATAAACTTAAGTATGTACAAAAATCAAGTACCTCAAATACAATCCATATACTCTCATAACTCTGTACTTCTTGTTCTATGTTTTACGAGTAAATATTACGCGTAAAAGTAGGGCAAGGGTAAACAACTGTGTACCATGCGAGGAAATATTTCAATTCGAATGATGAATAATAAACATTCAGCTGGCTTTGCGCCTTCGGTTGGAGAATTTTAATTCACTCGGTCGTACAATTTTTTGTTATTGTTTTGTTAATAGTTCATGGAAAATGTAGGAACAGTATACCTACAGTATGCGTGTGAAATGAAATATACGATCCCTCCTGGCTTCGCACATATATTTAAACACGTTTACCGTATTTGTCAAACGTACGGCATAATAGGTGGGGGGGGGAGGTAGGACGCACTACTCTTGCAATTATTTGCATGAATGCGCTCACTGATCATTGTGATTATAATTACCATCATTAATGTGAATTATTTTCAATATTGTTATTATTATTATTATTATTGTTACTATTATTGTTACTATTATTATTATTATTACTATTATTATTGCTATTATGATAGCTATTATTATTATAATTATTATTATTATTATAATTATTACTATTATTATTACTATCATTTTTATTATTATTATTATTATTATTATTATTATTACCATTAGTATTATTATTTGAACAACACACTGACTTGTGCATGAGCTCTCTACGTACATATGCACGCTTAAGCACGAAAAAAGAGAGAATAATTCATCTTTTATGTGATTAAGTGTATATTTTTATATGAAACTGAAACCATTTAAAAAAATTTATTCCTTAATAATAATCGCAAAAAATGATTTTGCAATATTCGAAAATAGATTGACTGTTTTTTTATGTAATTGATCGTAATGAAGTGCATCAGCTTTGGTATGAAAAAATACAATAAAAAAAAATTATTAAGAAAATGCATCACAAATAATATTGTTACGTGGGTTTCTTGGTAACTCAAGTATTAAAGGCGCTATTTGCAGTTGAAATTACTTTATAAGAATTTTGTAAAATATAAGCAAAATTACGCTTGTCTTTCTGTCTCGTGGGCCTGGTTCTCTCTTTTCAATATAGCTGCAATGCAACTGCAATGCAGAGTTAATTGTTTTACGACTGGATTCTCTTGACTAACTCCATGAACTCTTTTTGATCCATCGTGAAATCAACTGCCTGACTATCTGCACGGGATCTCCTTTTATAGCCTGTTATTATTCAGTTTTGGTGGCTTGATATCTGCGTCGAATGTGTCCAGTATATCGTACGTGACACGTGTGAGGTTGTGGGGTCATCGTCCTGGGTGATGGTCTCTTTCTTGGATTATAGGCTTGTAATAGAGTAGTGTTCATGTCCTATTCTTAATATTGTATTTAATTATATCCAATAAGTGGAAAGAGGGTGGTTTCCAGCTCCATGTGGGTGGAGTCCAAAATACTGACTGTGTACTTAATTTTTATAGTAAAACTATAAATGTTCATCCATGGATGCAGCGATGTATATTTCATCGACAGCAATAGGTTAATTTAACAAATCCTAATTATTTTGATAGCCAATCACGATATAGTTCACTTGGGCTTTCTATTTATAGTGCTCTGTGATTGGCTGTCGTAATGATAGAAAAACTTTGCATTAATATGTCGCAGTCAACAAAGTGAATTGGATAAACATACATACGGGGCTTTTCACGCAAAACGTTCCAAGCCTGCCGCGCGAGCGCTAAAAGTCACTGTTTTCAGCTCATTTTCTCAGCTTTGTTTCTATCCTAAAAAAATGTTGCAAATAGCATTTTCGATGTATTTTTTAGTCAGCTTTCTAATGGTATGGTTAGTTTTCCGAAAAAATTTCATTTTCGCAAAAAAAAAAACGTAAAGTATGCTACATCTCGAAAAAGGCATTTTTAGTATTTTTTTTTGATAGGCTAGATGGAAAGCCGAGGTTTTTTTTACATTGAAAACGTCTTTTTGCACAGTGTGCTGTTACTGGAATATTCAAGTAAAACAATACTTGTCGGTCGGTGGGGGGCTGTGGGGGGTTTTGAGAAAAACTACGATATGTCAAAATAAGCAAGAAAATGGCGGATTTTTACCTTATTTTGTGGGGGGTTGGTAGGGGGTGGTGGGGGGCAAATGGGGGTGGCGGGGGGCGGTGGGGAGTTTGTGTGGAATGCCCCACTGAGTTACCTATATAAAATAGGAAGATATATTTATATATATATATATATTTTTTTTTTTACTGGATTACTACGACAGCCTACTGGCCTAGTCGCGGGGGCCGCCTACTCACCACCTATATGTGGCAGTGTATTGCCACACCCATCTCCAAACCTTTTTCCTTATATCCTACCTGAATCCATGTGCACAGTGTGAGTATCTCTGGTGGAACACCATGCCAGTTAAGCTGACACTCTCTGCACCAATGGTGTATCAGGTCCACTCGCCACTATGTATCCTTTCCCGATTCTTACCCGATGCCTGGCATCGGGTCCGCTAATCCCTATCTATAGCCCTAACACTGTTTCTCATTCACCCAGGCCCAAAAACCTGTGGGGCAAGGAAAAAACCCTGGAATTACTTTCAAGGAAAATTCCACGGAAAAACCCACCCCATTACAGCCGGGGTAACGTAGGAACTTTTCCCGATGAAAACAGTTTTTGAAAAAATTTGCATTTACTGGAAATCGAACCCATGACCCCTAGAACTGCGTTGTATCAGTAATAAGCACGCTTTTTACTGAGTCAATACCGCTCCTGTTTTTTTATGTATACATGTATTCTTATGTTATAAAGTAATGTTGGTAAGTCATTCCACACAACCCCCCTCCACCCCCCTGCACCCCTACTTGGCCACCCCTCTAAACAAGGTAAAATTTCAACAGTTTAACGTAAATTTTGTTAAGTTAAGGTATTGGTTAACTGCCCTTCACCCCCATCCCTTTCACCCCCCTACTTGATTTTGATAAGCCCCTCCTCCACCCCCCTCAGCCACCACTCTAAATAAGGTAAAATTTTGTCAGTTTCGTCTATATTTTTGTTGTGTTAAATTTTTGTTTAGCCACCTCTTTGCCCCCCTTAGAATTCTATAACCCAATATCTGAATACCTAACAAGCCTCCATTACAATTCAAAAGAACTCCCTTCAGCCATCCATCAGCAGCATTTCTCAATGAAGTTAAAATATATTAGTAATCATGTCGTTTTTAGTTTACTTACTTTTCACATTCCTATTCTCCGCTCTCCTTACACTTTCTAAGAAAGCCTTCTCACAATTTTTAAACAGGCAGTTTTACCACTTCTTAGCTCCACGTTATTATTTACCATTTAAATGTAACAACTATTTTAGCTCTATAATTTATTAGCACATTTTCATACTATCAGTTTTTATCTATTTTTATTGGGTTGAATATTTGTTTAGTCCCTTTTCACCCCCTCTTATAAATTGGTAACGTAGTAACTGGATAATCCAACGCAAATGGGAAGAGCTCCAAGAGCCACCAGTCGTCCTTCAGCCGCATCTTTAAATGAGGTAGAATTTTTGTGGTTTTCATGTCATTTCTAGTTATATGGCCATTTTCGCCTTCTGTCATAGCTCTCCTTACATTTTTAAGAAAGCTCCTAATTTCTAGTACATTAGCACATTTCCACACCACCGTTGAGGTAGTACTATGTTGCGCTAGTTTTTTTTCTTAAATTTTCTAAAAGCTTATTAATTGCATTATTAAATGTGTATAAGAACATGACATTATATTTGTATACAAAATCAATAACAACGAATAAACTTAAAAGTAGTATTCAAACAGTGGACATTGCTTGTAGCCCTTTTTACCACGAAAAAATAGAAATCATATTTATTGAACTATGTCAAATAATGTGCATCATCATAAAATAATATTTGAATAATAATTTCATTGATTTAATTCGTTAATTTATTATTTAAATGATATGTGCAAGATTATTTCAGACAATTCTGTACTTTTGCTAATGTAAAGAAATAACATGTTTTTTATCTACTTAAGATAAGTTAACGTCAAAATTTTTTTTCCAAACAATATTTTCTGTTTCTCAATTATCATCCCGTTCTATTTTAATACTAATTACATTTTTATTTTTGCATCTTGATAACGAGACGTATAATTGGCCATGTTTATCTGTATTTTATATTAAGCCTTATTAGAATTCCATTTAAGGATGTTAAAGTGAAGTAAAAAGAACCTATCAAACCGTTTTTTTCGAAAACAGTATATAATGAATAAAATGATTAAAAATTTTTTTTAAATCTTATTTGCTTGGATATTTTATGCGATTAGAAAGAAAGCAAAAAATTGTCTTGAAAATTTATTGAAAAGGTATTTATTAAACTTACACTGTTTTTGTTTTTACTCTTTAACTACTTTACAGAAATTTTTTAATTTTTCTTACTTTAAAAAGCAGACTGGGAAAATGAAGTATTTAACTAATTCAAAAATTGTGGTGTTGGCGTGCCAACCTCGCAGAGGGTTGAGTCCCACTAGTATATATACTAGTGGGGCTTTGCCACCTTCCGCGCCTTGCGCGCCACCCCCTCCCCGGTTGCATTATAACTCTAATTTTCTCGAAATAAGCCTTGCATTGATATTTTATAAAGCCTTAAAAAGTGATAAAATTAATTGTTAGTAGGAAAAAGAATGTTAAAGTAGATTTGATGGAATTTGGAGGACTACGGCATTTTTAAAAATACTCGGGAATAGATGTTCTACGCTGGGGAATTAATACTGGGCTACTTTTAAGTAAATATGAAAAACAGGCTACTACTTCCAAATAAAAATGATAAAGTTTATGTAGAAAGAGAGATATGCCCTTAACTTTTTTTTGTTGAGCTTAAGTATTCCTTCTAGTGACCCTCTTTTTGAAATGAGCTGTCTATCCTGTATGTGTCTATAGATATTTCTAAAATTTATAAATCAAGCACTCCTTGTTTTCTTTAAACTGTTGCTTACATGCTGTCCATGGGTCAAAGAATGTTACAATATATCGAATATCCTTAATGTTTTAGGATAAGAATATATTTATAAAGATTTGATTGTACTGTGTTTATTTATTTATTTTTTTTAAAGTCTTACTTGTAGTTTCAGTTTTTGTAAGAACTATTAATGATATAACTTACAATACTTATACAGAAACAGCTATTTCTATGGGATTAGTAGAACACAATTTTGAAACTGATATAATTTTTGAAGAAGCATGTAACGTTATGCTGCCTTTTTAACTACAAAAATTTTTGGCATGGTTTACTATGTCTGAAAATTTTTTTGGAAATATTATTTGGAACAAATGAAAAAAATTTTTTATTCAAGATTGTAAAGATAATAAAAATAAAACTCTTTCACATTCAAATAAAATTTTTAATTTTGAAAATATGTCTTGTAAAGATTTTAGTTTATTAGAACCAACAGAAACGATAAAAAAAATATTGATACTGACAACGATAAAAGAATATTTTGTAAACATTAATTTCATGAAATGTTTTTACAACTTAGTCATGATTAACATCTAATTATTTAAGAAATTATAAAATTTAAAAAAAAAAATTTTTTCGTCGGCAGCCCTGGTGGATCTTAAAAAATATTTCTATATAAAACATTAATTTATGATTACATATCCATTGAAAAAGAAAATGTTTAAATAGCTTAGACAGGTATTGTTTCTATTCTTCTTCCAAAATAAATGACCTCTCACTGAACTTTCAGACTTCCTTTAGACTTAAGCACTATAGAAAGTGCGTTTTTCCAGTTTGAGCCAGATAAAAAAAGTTACGTATTGTAGAAGTAATTATTTGGGATGAAGCTTCTATGGTACCAAAAAAAGCATTAGAAATCGTTGATAGGCCTTCAAAAGATTTATCTAGAAATACTAAACCTTTGGGAAATAAAATAATAATTTTAGGTGGGGACTTGCGTCAAATTCTCCCAGTGGTAAAAAACGAAAGCAAAATTGCTATTGTTTAAGAAACCATAAAATTTTCTAATTTTTGGCATTTGTTTAATATTTTTTAATTAAAAATAAAAATATACTTTCGATTGATAGAAATTTTTTTTCATTGCTACTGAATATAGGAGAAGGCAAAATTAAAACTTTAAGAATTCCTTAGACATAAAAACAAATGATATATGTTCTAAAATTTTAAATAATGATAATAATTTTTTTATAACTAAGGCTATGTCAACATTTCACGATGAATACACACATTTTTTAAACAAGAAATTTCTAAATAATATGATAGGAACATACATAACGTACTATAGTTTTTATAAAGCAACTTACAAAGGAGTAGATGAAACAAAAGATAATATTTATATCAATTTCCCTACAAAATATTTGAACAGCATAAAAGAAGATCTTCCTCTACATGAATTGAACTTAAAAATTAACGCTATTAATATATAAATAGAAATTTAAACATATCCGAAGGACTTTGCAATGGTACAAGATTACAAATTACAAAATTATTTAAGTACAACATCGAAGCTAAAATAATCACAGGAGAAAAGGAGGAAATAAAGTCTTTGTTCCAAAAATAACACTAAACACAAACAATTCTTCTTCGCTACCATTTACATTGTATAGAAAACAACTTTCATTTACCTTAGCTTTTTCAATGACTATCAATAAATTTTAAGGTCAAAGTTTTGAAAACCATTATTTTTTCATGAGTAATCATATGTTGCATTGTCCAGATGTAGAAACCTAAAAAAATTTTTTATCCAAATTGAATCAGAAAACAAATTTGAAATTGAAAATATTATTTGGAATGAAATTTTAGAGGAACAAAAAAACTATTTCATAGTTGATCACTATTTTTTTACTTTCTTGCAATTTTTTTTTTTTCATCCAAAAAGCAAAATAAAGTATCTTCTTGTACCCAGATTCATGAAATCAAATACAATCCGTTTTATGTAATTTGTTTGCAGATATAACATCATGGATGCAAAATTTTTTTAGTGTGACAAATGTAAATTCAAATTTTCAAATCAAGATAGTTTATCATCACACGAAAAAATTCACAAAAAAAATTTTTTTGTATGTAAAGAATGCCAAAACGTTAAAAAAATTTCAAGTGTATAAAATAAGGGAAACATTTCAAAAAAAATTATCACTTACAGAGACATTTAAAAACGTACAAAAAAAAAAAACGTTCAAAAAGTATTTGTCAAAATTTTTGAAAAGGTTATGTAAGAGCAGAGCTTATAAAAAGGCATTTTGAAGTATGTAATCGAAATAAACATCGTTAGTAAGTGAAATTGTAACAAAGTTTGTTGTTATAGTCAAATAAAATAAAACCATTTGTAACAGTTTATATATAAGGCTATACAAATTTGTTTACTGCATTATTATACAAACTAGTAATATTACATAATATGATAAAATTGGGGGCGGGTATGGAAATGAGCTGTGAGGAAGCGAGGGGGAGCGAGGGGGGAGCTAGAAAAAATTTAAGATTACTCAAAAAATGCAAGAAAATGAAAAAAAACTACCTTATTTAGGGGAGAGCTGCGGGAGAGTGAAGTAAGGTAGTTTTTTTTCATTTTCTTGCATATTTTGAGTATTTTGAGTATTCCCTTCTACTTTATGTATATGTATATATATATATATATATATATATACATAAAGTAGAAGGGAAAAAATGATTTATTTTAGCAGTATTACCTGTGAGTTGGAAAGTGACAACGAAGGCCTGGGTAATAATATAATAACCGAAATGTGCAGGCCAGGACCCAGTAAAACGCAGCAAAATAAAAAAAATGATGAAATAGACGTTGGAATGAAAATTCAAACCAGAAGGGTATGAAAAACTTGACGCCCTGGACGAAAAAACTAAGGCAATAGTAATGGGCTTATTTTCAAAAATTAGAGCAAAGCTAAAGAAAGCAGAGGAGCTGGATGCCCTTTACAGAGACCGTTTAAAATTTTCCACTGACAAGTAGGGATTACAGATGTATGTCTTGTGACAGAGACGTAAACATAGGACTTAAGAACAAAGAAGCGGATCTTCTTTCTAGCAGATGAGTCAGTGAGCGAAATGCAAGAAGAGCTGAAGAGATACGTAGAGCTTGAATGGATAAAACAAACATGCTACTGACGCAATGGGGCATGCCAGAGAAACCAAAGTGGCTGACTTCAATTGCATCCTGTTACGAATATAAAGCGTCAAGAAATCATAGGATAAAAGACTTATATAATCAACAGCTTTAAGACAGAATAAAAGATATGAGAAAAGAGTTTGAAAAAATAAAGGAAGCCACGTTTATGGCAACGGTACTACCACTAACTGATAACTGCACAAATGAGGCCCATTCTGATGCAAGTAGGGATATACTACGGGGTGATATAGCACCTTCCATTGCCCAATATACAGAAGATACACGTGCTACACACAATTATAACCACCTACGCAGACCGCAGAATGCGCAACAAAACATTCTGCCCACGCTCAGCCATACGATGGGCAACATCCCGTACTTCAACGGGGACCCAGTCAACCTACCACTGTTCGAGAGAATGGTGCGAACGGTTGCTCGAGCAATAGGACCAAAAAATGAACTGTTTTTTTTAGGTACTTTCGCGAATAGACTGAAAGGAAGAGCAGCGGAACATTTTGCTCCAAGATTAACGCAGTTCAGAATAGTTAAGAAGTTCTTAAGAGAGCGCGTAATAGATACTGCAGCATTAACAACAGACTCGCTTATGGAAAAGTTAAGAATAACAACACAATAAGATAGTGAAGCAATAGGCGACTATGGTGGAAGATTACAAAAATTGTATTAAAGGTTAACGATGTTGGATGGTTCGAATTCAAACTTTCCTTCAATTCAAAAACAGACGCTGAAAGCAAACTTGGAATCCAAGGCAGTGAAACAATTTACATACAGATTATTTCCAATTTTTAGTTTAAGGATTGCGAGCTCCAATCCGGAATCACTAGGGGAAGTAATCATAGAGGCATTAAAAATCAAGAGCAACCTTAGTTTACGGCACGCAATACCAGTAAGCGCACTGCCCGCATACAATAAGGCAACAACCAAGTGGGGGTCACTAGTAAACCTGGCGACAAAAGGAAGAACGTTGTATTTACTGCGACGAACGAACCGGGCACTCAGTCGAGGAATGCCGAAAACTACTAGTGGTGATAAGTGACAGGAAGGCTTCAAGGGATAACAGAAGAAAATTAAAGAGACGGCTATAATAGAGATTTAGTTGGAAATGGGCAATCACAGAATAGGGGCCCACAGAAGAGAACCACTAGCGTATACGCCCCGAACAGTAGAAGAGACCCACCCCTAGCCTTAAACTTGCAAGATGTTTGGCATGGTCCCGAAACGTCGAACACGAATAAGAGAGAGAGAGAGAGAGAGACGGAAAAAAGCGTGTCCGGCAAAGGAGAATGTGCAAGAGAGAGGCCACAGAAGGTGAAGCAAAAAATAGTTGAGGCAGAAACGCACATCCACAGCCCGAGTACTTACGCAGTGGAGTGGATGCACAATAAGTGGGCAGACGCCCAAGAAAAAGCAGGAGGGGCCACAAAAAAATAATCAGATATAGGTGCCAGACACACATGTGAAAAACGACGAACCCAGGCTTTTAAAGTGTTACAAATAAGAAAAGCAGCTTCCCAAAATAACTATAAAACTAGCGGAAACAGAACATACGCCACTATTAGTCCAGTTACGGGTTGATAGCTAAAGAATGAAAAGGCGACTTTTTATGTGGAAACAGGATCAGGGATTTTGATTATAAGGAAAAAAATTTTAAGCACAGACATGCTAACAGACAGTAGGTATCGAGTGGATATTATCGGCATGACTCACGGAGCACGCAAAACACTGAAAACAGTACAGGCTCAGTTGCACGGATTGGAGTGCACATTACATATCGTCCCCCATGACTTCCCAATTGACGTGGAAGAAATCATAGGGTGAAATACTTTTAAGCGATACTGAGGCCAGATAAGCGCCACTGAGAATATGGTTAGATTAAATTATTTAGAGATATCACTATCAAAGCCGAAATATCTTAAAATACCTGTAAAATCAAAACAAATAATTAACGGCTACAAAATACCCCTTTAACAAAAGGAGAAAAAAATATTGCTCGGAAGTCTTACAGGTAGAAATGATAACAAGAAAATAGTCGCAGAATGTATTAATATGAGTGACGAGATAACATACGTGCCTGTTTTGGAAGTAGAGCTGCTAGATTACAAAGAAATTTATCGGGAGCACTTAGAAAATGGGGCCAAACAATGACAAAAGGCTAACAGAAGTCACAGATTTTCAAGTACTAAACAAAGTTACAGTGGGCTCGTGTTACTAGCTACCCTTTTAGAGTGAGACCTTAGAGAACCTATCGTCAGCACGTTACATCACTAATAGGATACAAGGATTTGCCAAACACATTTCTGAGAGCTATCGCACTAGCACTCGCAGGATTGCAGGCCATGAAACAGAAGTGTATCTTGACAACATAATGGTGCTTGCCCCCGACCTTGAGGAACATGGGAAACAATTCATAAAACTATTAAAACAGTTTTCATCTGTGAATCTCACGATCAAACCTAAAAAATGTCAATTCTTGAAAAAAGAAGGACTTCTTGAAAGTGCTCAGTCACATTGTTGGCAATAAGCAGATAATAACTGACCCAAAGAAACTCAAAGTGGCAAGAAATTGACCTCGACCGAAAAACGTGAAGAAAAAACAAGAGTTAATAGGATTTGTAGGCTACTACAGGCAATTCATTTCAAATTATGCACAAACTGCCCAACATCTATTAAGACTCTTAGAAGTGGGCAATGCATTGAATTGGAGAAATTAAGAAGAACAGGCGATAAAAATCTTCATAGATACCCTGTGCAGTGCATTTGTAATAATCGCTCCAGATTTAGAAAAGCCCTTTATCGTCACGACGGAGGTATCAGACTACGCAATCGGAGCGATCCATAGTCATGGAAAGATTCGAAAAAATAGACCGTGTGAGTACGCGTTTCACTGCCTTATAGGGAACGAACTTTGCTACCAGATATACGATATGAAACTCTTAGTGATTGTATTTGCAAAAATGCAATTTAGACCATGTATATATTTGTCTAAAAAATCTGAAATTCGTTTCAACAGACTTAAAGCGAAACTAAAAGGGTATGAGTTCGAAGTTATATACCACCCGGGCATAAACAACAGACCACCTGGCACACTATCACGAAATCCAGTACTACAAGAGGAGTAATTAAATCCCGAACGGCCTCGCCAAGAGCTATATCAGCTGGCAGATGAACAAGAAAATAAAGAACTGGCCAATAGCAATGGACTTAGAAAACTTAAATGCTATACTACAAAAAAAAAGCGATATTGTGGTGAGAATATTGAAAGAGGTTCAGATATTAGTACAGAAGGTCAAGAAAACAGCTATGCAGACTTTGAATAAGAGAAGCCTTATAAAAAGAACTCGCCACCACAGCAACCACTGAGGGGCTCATACGACACGAATGTTGCAGAGAAAGGAGGACTTATTTTTCAGAGGCCAGCAGACTGAGAATAAAATAACATTACAAACGAACCAGGTTTTCGAAAGGGTGTAATGACTACAAGCACGCCAGGAATATAAGAAAAAAAAAATTACGAAAAGCACGTAAACAACAACTTGACACTTTGCGTCGGCAGGACCCGTGTTTTTCAGCTACGTAACTGATGACGGACCCATCGAAAGAAATAATATTGGCTAATTATGACACACCATTCCCTAGCATTACAACTAAAAATCATGAGTTGATAACAAAAGAACAAAGAACTGATACAGAAGAAAAAGAAGGAAACATGAAACAAGTGAAAGAATTTTCAACAAATAAACAAGAAGAGCCAAATATACATGACTTATTAGAGACAAGGTCAAACAAATTGCAGGTTTTAGTAATAATTGACATTTAAAAGCAAGATGTAGAAGGCAGACCGGGAATAAGGATAAATATGTGGGAGTCTAGCGAGATAATAACCATAGAAGAAGCAGCGCTACACATAAGTAGAAGAAGTAAATAAAAAAGCCCTTAATCAGGAGGGTATGGCTCAGTCGAAGGAAAATAAAAACGTAGTACAAAACAAACACAACAAACAGCTGTAGAAAGTTGCATCCCCAGATGAGTGGTTAGAATATTTAAAAGAGGAAATATGAATAGAAATTTGCGAATGCACTTAATCTAGCGTGGTCTGGAGTAATATATCGGAAATACCATCTGACCCACCCGGGAACTGTTTGTTTCACAGCCTTATATGGTTTTACGAACTTGATGTCTCAACTACTGAGTTACGAAAAATTCTGGGCAACTCTAATTTGTTACAAAAATGCAGAGAGCCAGAAGAAACAAAATAAATTTTGGAGTCCCAAACATTGTATGAGGACAAAGAATGTATTTTGTGTTTGTTTGGCAGTAACCAAAGAAAATGGGATTTACACTCATTATATCGCAACGATAGAAGGTACATTTGGCCATTTACATCTGGAAGGTGTAGGTAAAAATGATCATTATACGCCTCTCATACAAGTTTTTAGCATGATAAGTACATAGCTTGAGTGAGGGGTAAGGACCTCTTGGAGAGATCTCAGCAGTAGTGAGGGAAGAGGAAAGTATCAGCATGGGTCAAAGTTATACAAAAATTAGACAGAGGCAAGCGAGGAAAGAAGGTCAAAAGTTATTAGGAAAAGGAGTTAGAACCTCTTAAAAATGCAGTGGATAGACGTAAGCATACGGAAAAATGGAGAAATAACAGACAGTAAACTAGTAGCGATGATGACAGCTCTGAAAGTATAGTAAAAGAAAAAAGAGAGCAAGGCAACGTGTTGAATGAAATACTATGCGAAACAGAGAGCGACAACGAAGCTAACATAGTCATACACTCACCATCGATGGCAAAGTATAAAGTGCTAGTACACGCCTACCAACGAAGAAGCCATCATGAGCACCAGAAGAGGGGGAAGACCCTTACCTACTACAAAAACTGTATGTTATATATGTCACGTTACCAGGCATTTAAATGGGGGTATCGGTACTGGAAAGAAGGCGTATGGATCTGCAACGACCCGCATGCTTTACTGAAAAAGTAAAGGGTGCTTGTGATCGCATAAGCTACTATACTTGCATGACGACATTGCGCAACAATACGCAAGAGCTGCTCCTGAAAAATTGTGTCCATAAGACGATGCACAGAGATCTTTCTGTCTCGAGAAATCGCGTTGTCACCAAAACTATGTTGAAGCTTAACTTTGAAAACTCAGAGAGTGGCGCGAGAACCATACAAAGCACATTTTTTCGAGACGTCATAAAGAAAAAATAAAACGTTCTGTTGTTTTAGGGGACAAATAGCGAACAAGCAAAGAACGAAATCAGAAGATGCATCTACGGCGTACAGTGTGGAAACAAATATAAAATACCCATATAATTCCTTTCCTAAATCTGACCTCATTAGAGAAGAAAGAGGAGGAGTATGCAAAAAGCATAAAATTAGAAAATGTAAAGATGAAAAATATTAGAAAATGTATGACACAGGTCAAAACTTAAATGCGGAGTACACTGGTGTGAAATACTTTTTTTTTAAATCATACCTCCATGCTTGTCTCAACCAAAACTCAAATAAAAAGTAAGACGACTGATTGTCAAATTATACGATTCTACAGTGTTCTCGAATATGTTATACGACCCCACAGGCAAGGTGGGGTGCATAATATTATAACTGACTATTCACAAACTTAATAATCGACTTGTATGTGCACGTAAAGCCAATGTAAAATAAGAGATAATGTAATGAAACATATTAACGATTGAGAATTTCTGAACAGAAACAAAAAATACTCACACAGACAAAAAGGAAAGCAAGAGAATTAAAAGATACGTTCATTATCATACACTTTTTATATAAGGTCTGAGCCACCTTTTGCAGCTAAATGCTAATGAGAAAAGGAGGAAAAATAAAAGAAAGGGTATGGTACACACGGTCAAACACTTGAATAGATAGCTATCAATAGAGTATACATAGTGTCTGGGCAAATATCTAGCACACGGACTAAAATGCATGCTTGTTGGCAGGAACTAGCGTTAGCAACTAATAGCTAATAGTTTAATACATTGCAGGGTTAATAAATTCAGAAATGAAGCTTTTTTTTATGTATAAGTGCCTTTTCCATGAGGGGTTCTTACTATAAATATATTTTAGAATGACTAAAGAAAATCAAAGAGCTCCAAAAGAAATACAACGCTACCTTAGAAAAAAGGCACCAACAGAATGAAAACAAGGTAATAAAAGGCCCATCAAGCCTAAAGTTGTGGCAGTTGAGCGTTATCAAAAGGGTCGGGTATTATTAAGGCACTCGGGCGTTATCAAATCAAGACACTAGGCAATAATTACGGGAGAACATTACGGGCCTAGAATGGGAACACACGACCAACTTTGCGTTATAAATATAGTATTTCTGATAAAAAATTGTAAGAAAAAAAGTATTGATCATTCTTGTGACGCACCTCCTTACTAATCTCTTTTCTATATGACAACAGCATGAAAAACGTCTTAACGCAAAATGATATTAAAGGTGTCCAATCTTCGATAATGCTCAACAATTTAATATCTTAAAATAATATTTAATATTGTCTTAAAGTAATACGACTGAAAAAAAAACCTTAAAACAAAATTAAATAAAAGAACATTTTTTAAAAATTATTTTTATTACCATATACTTTTATTTCCGGTTTCAAACTTTGTGATAGTAAACAATTTTTAATGTAAAAGATCTTATAGTGGGCAGTGAACAGCCGCTTGGAAAAATATGCAATGAAAAGTTGAGTCTACTCCTCTGTGGCAGTTCACTTCACCATTGAAGCCTCGATCTCCCTCTGTACATACAGCATGATCAGAAAGTAATAAAACAGCAGAATGCAGCTTATTAAGCCTATGTAACGGTATTTTTTGCATAATTTTTAATGCAGAAGTCAATAAAGTACAAAAATCACAATTCAAAAAAATGTGAACATTCTCGTGAGCTTTTTATCATGACGCGAGCGATCAAAAAGTGTGGCATAGCCACACGTTAAAGAAGCCTGGTCGAGAAAAAAAAATGACTACTAGTTACTATTCCACTGGTATATGTTGCGCAAGCATGATTTGTGAAGGGTGTGCTTCCCAAGGTTTGCCATGCAACGATGCATGTATTAGTACTGCTAGCTGAGGGTGCAGTCTGATATCATGTGATATAACGTCCGGAATAGAAACATGCTCAAAAATATATGTGTAACAACTATCTTGATGCAAAATAATCCTGCTCTGAAAATAAAAATGAGCCAGTACAGCTTAGATCCACGGCTACTAAGGCTTAGTCAATCACAGCCGCTACTATTGAAAAGTTCTCCTAAGTGCACAGCAAAATCTTTGTAGGTAAGGAGAACAAAAAGTCCTTAACTAAGTACTGTGTAACTATACTTCACGGCGTTAGCCTAATCTGCCAAGCAAATTTTTATTTTTGTGTGAGCAGTGTAACGAAAAACTTTGTAGGCTTCGTGCAAAAAGTACAATAAATAAAGCCTCCATATCCAATCATCGTAATCATCATGCTCTCCATCATTATCATCATAACCACCATCAACATCAACATCATCATCATCATCATCATCATCAACATCAGATTCTTCATCTTCATTATTGTCATCATCATCATCATCATCATCACCATAATCATCGACATCATATTCTAAATCTTCATTATTGTCATCATCACCTTCAACATTATCATCCTCGTTATCATCAGCATCATCATAGCCATCATAGACATCATCGCAATCATCATCATTAACATCATCATCATCATCATCATCATCATCATCATAATTATCATTATCGTCATTTATTTAATTAACATCATCATCATTATTAGTTGCAACATAATCAACGTCATAGTCATCGTCATCGTCAACGTCATCTTCATCGACATTGACTTCGTCAGCGTCGTGATTGTCATCATTATCATCATCATTATTATTAACATTCTCATCACTATTAACATCATCATCATAGTCATTATCATCAACAACATGATCATCATCACCATCGTTATCGTTATTGTGATTGTCACCGTCATAACTATGGTCACCATCATCGTCATGATATTAGTAACTGTCATTGCCATCGTCATTATCGTCTACGTCATCGGCATCATTATTATCATTTTCATCGTTACCATCATCATTATTATCATCATAACCATTATCATCATCATCATTATTATTATCATTAAAATCCTTATCGTTACTTTTAAAATCATCTTCATGGTCATTAGCAGTATCATTTTTATCTTTAAATTACGCATTATCATCATTATAATCGTTGTTATCATCATTACAATTATCATTTTCATTACTTTTATCATGATCATAATCATAATTATTACCGTTATCGTCATTATAACCATTATTACTATAATCGTCACCGTCATCATCATCGTTGTCGTCACTGTCAACAATGTCACCATTATTATCGACATCATCATCGTCATTGTCATCATCATGCTCGTCATTATCATCATTATTCTAATCGTTGTCATTATTATTAACATTATTATTATAAATATCGTTGTAATTATGACAATCGACATCATCATTATTATTATCATCTTTCTTCTTATTATTATTATTATTATTACTATCATCATTAAAGTCATCATCATTAACATTATGATTATCTCTATTATAGTCACCGTTATTGTTATCGTCATCGTTTTCATTATCATTATATTCATCATTATCATTATTGATTATAATGATATTATCATTATAATCATCATCGTTATCATTATTATAATCATCATCATTTTCATCAATATTATCATGATCATTATTGTCTTCATCATTATTATAAGTTTTATTATCATAAATATTATCATTATTTTATTTATTATTATTACTATTATTTTAACTGTTACCATTATCATCATTATTATTATTATCATAAAAATTCTTACTATTACTTTCGAAATTATCTTTATAGTCATTATCAGTATCATTGTTATCATCGTTATAAAAATTATCATCATCATAATAATTAATATTATTATTAAAATCACTATTTCCATTACTATTATCATTATTATAATCAATATTATTACCGTTTTCAACATTATAAACATTATAAACATAATCGTCACCGTCATTATCATCGTTGTCGTCACTCTCAACAATGTTATTATCGTTATCGGCACAATTATCGTCATCATCATCGTCATGCTTGTCATTATTATCGTCATTATCCTCGTTATTATGATCGTTGTCATCATTATTAACATTATTATTATAAATATCATTGTTATTATGACGTTTAGATTCTTTATTATTATTGTCATCTTACTTCTTATTATTATTATTACCATCATTTTTAAAGTCATCAACATAAACATTATAATCATCTTTATTATTGTCATCGTTATTGTTATTGTCATCGTTTTTGATATCATTATTATCATCATCATCATCATCATGATCATTATCATCATTATCATTATCATTATTATCATCATCATCTTTATCATTATTATTATTATTATTATTATTATTATTATTATTATTATTATTATTATTATTGTTATCATTAAAATCCTTGAAATTACTTTTAAAATCATCTTTATAGTTATTATTGGTATCATTTTCATCATCATTATAAGCATTATTATCATTTTAATCATTATTATCATCAGTATCACTTTTATTACATTTATCATTTTTATCATTATTGTTAACGTTATTCTCAGTATCATCATTATTATTGTCATCGTCAACAACTTTATCAATTTCCTTGCCGTCGTCGACGTTGTCATCATTATCGTAATTATCTTTTTCGTTATCATCTTCATTGTACTTCTCATTTTTATTATTGTCATTAACCTTATGATCATCGACATTATAATCATTTCTATTATGATTAATATTGTCTCTATCATCATCATCATCATCATCATCATCATCGTCAACATTGGAATTATCATCATTATCACCATCATTATCATTATCACTTTTATTTTAATTACCATCGTTATTATTATTGTCAACGTTATAATAATTATCATCATTATTATTGTCATTGTTAATAACTTTATAAATGTCCTTGCCGTCGTCGATGTTGTCTTCATTATCGTAATTATCGTTTTTAATGTAATCGTCATTGTATTTCTCATTTTTATTATTGTCATTAATCTTATGATCATCGACATTATCATCATCTTCATCATGATTATTAGTGTCTTTATTATCATTTCTATTATTATCATCATTATGATCATCGTTTTTTCTATTGTTATTATAATTTTTATCATTATTTTTATCATCAATATTATTATGATTATAATTGTCTTTAAATTATTGTAATTTCCACCATTATAATCATTACTACTATTTTACTTATCATCAGCATTATCATTATTATCATAATCATGATCTTCACATCATCATCAACATCATCATCAACTGTGACGTGGTAGCTGAAGCTGTCACGTCACTATATACCTATATTTTTGGGTTAGTCATTGGTGGCTACCGAGTTCTATGATACAGTATATATTTTACATATGTATCGTTTTACAACACTTTCTTAATGTGTGTTCTCGGTACCGCGGACTACGAGCCAGAGGAGAGAGAAGGACCGAAGACCAGAGAAGGGATTGAAAGTGTGTGTGGTATGATTGGGTGAGCATGTGTATAAGGTAGAAAAGGAGAGAGAGGTGAGGGCTTGCGACACGTCAGAGAGGTGTGAGCACCGAGCGGCCGCGTCAATTCCCTAGTTTTGGAAACCTCCAAAAATTTACCGAATTTTAGGCGTGTTGGAGATATTTCGTATACACGGGAGGGGCGCGCGCATCTGTCGAAGTGCACTGCCATAACGCAGGAGTACCGCGAGAGCCATCAGAGAGAGCAGAGTGAAGGAGGATTACAGCAGCCACGATAGAGAGAAAACGAGAATAGTGACGAGTATCCGCAAGACAACAACGGGAGAATTCTCAGAGCAGAGCAGGTTAAATAGAAGTATTGGTGAGAGATAGGGAAGTGATAGGGCAGAGGAAGAGATTGAGGAGAGCGGGGTCAAGATCGAGTGTAACGAGAGAGCATTTGAGGCTAGGAAAAAGGGGAATTTGCGAGAGACCATCGGGTAAGAACAATGGAGATCGCCCGAGGCAGAGAGAACGGCCGAGCCGTCACGACGAGTGAGACGAGTTCCAGGTAGTCGTACCCTGCAAGGATAACCAGGAGGTAAGGGTGCTGTAAGTAGTGCACCGAGTGGTATACGGGATAGTGTTGGGACGATCCGAGCGGGCGCGGGTGAGTGTGAGTAGGCGTGGAAAAAGGGGAGTAGTCGTTGGTAGTGGTGGTGTCAGGGTGTAGGGCACTAGAGAAAGGTCGAGAGATAAGAGGTGTGAGTGGGATTGTGTGCGAGCGTGGGCGTGTGAGTGAGAGATTTACGTACGGGTCACCGCCAACCGAATAAAGGTTAGAGCCGGCGGAGGACGACTAGGAGTTGCTCAACCCAGGACATCTACCTCAAGAACATTGGAACCATTTATATATGTATATATATATATATATATAAAGAGAGAAAGAGAGAGAGTGAGAGGTGGGACTTGTACAGTGTAGAGAAGGGAGAATAAATAGCGCATGCGCTGTGAAAGTAATACCAGGGAGTTATTTTTTTGTGTAGTTGGTGCCCCAAAGTGCCCTTCTAGTTTCCTTTTCAGGAGTGTTCGGCGTTCCTGAGCCGAGCACCAGCGGCAGACCTCCCGAAGGAGAGGAATTCAGTGGAGAGGGACGAGGAGGAGAAAGTAAGCGAGTTGTTTATTTTGTTTTGTGAGGGAATTCGGGACGGCTGTTTTCCCGGCCGAAAAATTCTTGTCACAAATGGTATCCCTATAAGTTGGGAAGTATGCTGCAAGATTAGGAAGGGACTTTCGGGGCTTAAAGTTTGGGTGAGATTTTAATGTGTGGGTAAAAGTGTTGACGAATTAAGAGTGTTGCTCGGATCTGGGAGAAAGTATGAAGCAATAAGGCAATAAGTAATTTTAAGAATATTTTTCTTAATTTTTGTAAATATTTATATGTAAAATTTTCCATATTTGTTGTGTGGTGTTTAGAGACCGTCGGCGACAAGTGCGGGTGGGCGACGATACGCAAACAGTGTATCTTCGTTAGGTAGGGTCGTTCAACATTCGGTGTTTTCTGAGGTTGTAGTGTAGGTAACGAAATGGTGCCGCATGACGAAACAATGCAGGCACTTATAAATACACGGGAGCTGCGCGCACTTAGGCGTAACATCAGGAGAATGCCACTAGAGACACTAGAGGGCGAATTGTTTTTTAGGGGATTTAGTACCGAGGGGACAGAGGCCGCTGTGAGGGATAGGTTTCTCCGAGTATTGATGTTAGAGATGGAGCCAGATGATGAAAGGGTACCCTGGTACGAAGAGGACGTGCTTGCGGACGGAGAGGAGGGAAAATTAGAACACAGTACTCCGCGGACGACCCAACTCAGTACCGCCGGCGAGTTGATACAGAGGGAGTTATCACGTGGGGAGGGATCAAATTCCGAGAGAAGAGAAAGTCTGGTGTCTCCGTTGGAGCCAATGGCTACGGATTCAACGAGAGAGACCCAAGGGTCAGTGCCAGGGAGACGGGGGAGCGGAAAGGCGAGCGCGAGTAAGGCCGAAATAGAGGATGAATTACGGCGATCGGATGAAAAGGGGGCTAATGTATATAGGCCACTGACAGAGTCTAAGATACAGACTGTGACGACGACGACGTACACGACGACGTATACGACGCCTGTCACCACGTCAGTAATAGGGGTGGAGAGTAGATTGAAATCAGGGAGGGAACAGATGCGAACGATCACGATGGATCCCAACCTGCAGAAGTTGTTGATGGCCGGCCTCCAAGGAGAACAAACTTTCAGGGCGACCACCTACACCCTCGGTGGGTGCTTCCCTGCTTCGCAGGGGCTATCCCAAGAAATGTGGAAACATATCGCGAAAAATCCTTCTAAGTTGACACTAGGAAATATAGCACTTTTGGGAACTCCACAGGGACACCAGAGGGGCAACCAGGCAGCTTCAAGGGATAGTCAGGGTCTTATAGGGGGCGATATGGATACCGGAGAAATAAATCCGGCAACTTCAAAAGATAATTGGGTACCACCTAAGGAGAATAGGGGAATCCTGAATATTAAATCAATCACTCAACAGTCAATATTGAAGAGATCCCCGCGGGACTTCACCTTACCCAGCCGAACCGAACGGAGCGAATATTTTACCCCCGAACAGGTGGCAAAAGGGATTGATTTAAATTCGGGGGAGGACGACTACGATAGCGATGGGAGGGCTAGCGATCAGAGTCACGGTGCCGAGGAAGAATATAGGATCGAGTGCGCAAAGATCAAAAGAGAGTTGGCGGAGAGACGCAGAGCAGAAGATGTGAGAAAAGGTTTTTTGAATAAGCAGGAGTATATTAGGACGAGTGAGGGTCAGGGGGAGGAACCGACGAGCGAAGAGTCGGGTACTGAGGAAACTCAGTTCAGAAGATTTCTGCTTTCCCAAAGGAGGCCGGGGTATAGAAAGTCAACGAGGGGAGTCAGCAATGCCAATGCGGTAAGGAGAGTGGCCGAGGACATGGATCAGGGTGGCTTGGGAGGGGATCGGCGTAGCTTAAGGAAGCCACCCCCTCTATTCCATGATAGGAGGGTGCAGCCGAAGAATCACCAAAAGCCAAGCCTGCAGAGCAGGCATTTAGACATGACCCCCGGCAACTACCTCCCCCCGGAGAACCATAGGCACGCAGACCACCGAGGGACGAGATCCTGGCCAGAACTACAGTCCCGCCAGAGGAGATGAGCAATTAGCAAGATGAGCAAATTAATATATTCGTTTAATAACATGACCATAAATCACATGTGCACGTGACGTGCAGACAGCAGAGATGTATCTCCAGGAACCCCTGCTAATTCTTTATGACCATACATGAAGAAAATTGTTTTGGAATTCTCAGCTTTACTTTTTGATTCCGCTTAACGCTATGGTGGGGAGGTGCGGGCACTAGGAATCCCAAATAGTGCACATCATTTTGGTATTAAAACCATCAATGTGTATTCCAGCGAGGTTAACTTCAACTGTTTAGGATTTTTACAATTAAAAGAAAAAAACAAAAAAAAAGTTAAAACAAATTGTCTGGTTGATGAGCCGGATGTCACAATTGTCGAAATAATAAAGAATGGTTGCAATAAGCTATATTACTGTCGTCAACATAACCGTGTCTGGAATAAACATCTATAATTTGATTACGATATTAAAGTAGACTGTCAATGTATCAAACCCCCCTTTTGCAGTTTATCATTCATACACTAATTTATGTAATTTGGAGAAATGATCATTATTTTTTTTAACAATAACTATTTGAAAATGTTTTTTTTTTTTAAGGCATTAATTACCTAACGGCTTTTTCGTATCTATTAGTAAGTTCATCTAGATGAAAAATTTATGATATTTGTATTATGGCTGTTAAACATAAAACCACAGTAAAACTTCGCAAAGTATTATAAAAAATATTCAACAAAAATCTCGTTTCACTGAAACGTGGGTTCTACACTGCCTAGAATCATAAAAATTTCTGATAACACACTTTTTTTAAGATACCGTGGTTAAAAATAAGGATTTCTTGCATTCACAGTACTAGAAATTCGATTCTTACGAAAATATTGTGAAAAACATATGTATAGTCAAGCATATTTTACCAAATAGATTTGCACATGCGATAACTATCACTAATTGTTACCTGTTCTGTTATTTCCTCGAGTGTATGTAACTTGTCACTATTTTTGAAATGTAAGCTTATGTTCTGAAGCATATCATTACTCAAACCCTAAAAGAATAAAATAACATCATTACTCTTTATTTCCATCCTTCGACTGGCAGTTAAAGAAGTTTAAAATTACCGGAAACAGTTTAGTCAGTGTTGTGTTTCTCTTAATAATCAGTTTGTACGTTATATCCTTGATGAATCCATGAATATCTTGAAAAGGTATTGTTGGTGAGAAAACTGTAGAAAAGCTGGTAAAACATCCCGAGTATGACGAGACAAAAATTAAGGATGATAATAACAGTGATAGTTGTGCCAATTTGAACGATGTACACCTTAGATGTAACTCTGTAAATTTTGTGAAAATAAAAGATACAATCAACATATTAATCGGTGGATTTTTAAAAATCAAAATTTATCATGAAATGATATTTCATCATATATTAAGAAAAAAATCTATAGAACATAGTGCTTAAATAAAATACTTTAGAAAATATGTGTACAGAACTTGTTTCAAAACAGCGTTTGGCACTTTTGATACTTTTTTTTTAATTACGATCGTGTCAAAAAAATAAAATTTCGAATTCGTTTTCGTAAAGCAAATAGAACCTTCATACAGATAAAAACTTTTGTTATTTACTACTCCAATTAAACACAATTTAAATGAGTAATTAAAACATACTTTTTTTGTTTGGTTTGGATACTGAGTACTCATATACGTCAGTTATCACCAGTGTGTCGTTTTTCGTTTTGTACTAAATACTTAATACTCTTTATACATTATGGTTTTTCTAAGGCATAATTATAAAAAAAATTTTATTTCAAATTCGTTCTAGTGAACTAAATCAATTTTTATACAGTTGAAAGTTTTTATTTTTTCACACCACTCGCAGAACACAATGTAAACAAACAATGAAAACATTCTATTTTTGTTTGGTTTGGTTTCTAAGTACTTATAAATGTTGGTTATCACTAGTGAATCATTTTTTTATTCTTACTACATACTGTGTACTTTTTGTACGTTATCGTTCTATGGAATATTTATGAAACAAAAGATAATCCTATAAACCAATTACCCGGATGTTCCTGATGAACCAGAATCCGCCATACATGCATGTTACTGTCTACTAGCGATACTCTATAGTTATTTGAGCGATTATGCGAAATTGCGATCACAGTAAAAAATGTTGGTGTGACAGTGGCCAGGAAAATCAAGTAGGCCCAAATTGAACTGTTGAAAACCTGTTATAAAAAATTGTAATAATTAAGTTACAAATAGAATGAAATAACAGATAACAACGATAATTAAACAAATTGTTACATCAAAATAGGCATTCCATGGAATATCCGCATCGGGATATTTAATCATCAATACGTGTCTGCGCTCGACAGTTGTGACCGTGATATCAAAATTTTGAAAAGCTTTCTTAGATAATTCTAAACTACAAATGATATCAGAGGTCTTCCGTGAATCATTATGCTTCGCTAAAGTTATATTCATATCTGATGCTGCCTCTTTAATAAGCTCAGCATGTCCAAATACAGTACGTATCTTTTGCGTAGGCTACAAAGGATATCATACAAAAAATTTTTTGTTTGTATGCAAAAATATTTTGGACAAATAATAATTATTAATACGACACACTCATTACCTCAAAATCGACTGTTACTGTCACACCTGTTAAATTTTTTCGTCTCTGATACAAGTTTTGATTGGTATTGACTACCAAACCAGTTTCTTCTCCCCACTCGAGGAATTCTGGTGTATGCAATATATTCATTGGTTCTGTAGCGTACTATTCCCTTATCATTTGATTTCCACCGCACTTGACCAGCACCTGACTGGCATAGTTTAGTTCCAAAAAATTATCTTTTGGATTGTGACAGACATTCCGCATTTCCTGAGAGAATAGCAGCAGCCACATATGAAAAGACATGTCATTCTCTTTCGCAAAGTCAACAAACTTTTCCAAGTCATAGTCAGTGCTTAAAAGAATAGCAAATAAAGTTTGCAAATCGGCTTTTATTATTGGAATTTTTACTCGCAACTCTGAAACTTCTACGACAACCGAAAAGTGTAACGAGCGAGAAAGTTCCCTTACCATTTCCATGACAAAGTACTCATCTGATGAAGTACAAGCAAGATTTTAATTGAAAAAAAAAAAAAATTTAATTCTTATAGGCTCACGCTATTTATTACTTACGCTTAAATCCATTTTTAATTATTCCTGTACTTCTGATGTTATAGAACTTTTCCAAGTCAGTTATTAGTTTAACGTGATTTCTTTCACTGCTTGTGGAATATTCTTCCGAAATTAATGGAAAAACGAATGAAATCAAAATTAAACAAATAGTCTTCATTTTTCTGGACTGAAAAGAAAAATCAGAAACTATAAAGAGTTTATAGCACAACCACAAAAAAAGTTATAATAAATTCTTCATGAAAAGCAGTGAAAACTAAAAGAGTTCTTACAGATAAATTAATTGGAATTTGCCTATTTTATAATTATAATGCGTTCACAAAAGATATGGATTTTCTCCACGGTCTGAAACAAAAAGATATAAAAAGCATAGATAAAACAAAATTATCGTTTTTGTACATGATAGTGCATGTCACCAGTGCAAGGATAGACTTCTCATGATGGTTCTGGTTGAAAGTGCACCAAAAGCGAACTCTATTATATTCCTACCAAGGGTACAGTGAAAGTTTCAAGGTAAAAATATCTCACCACAAGTGAAAAATAATTTTGTTTTAAGAAACATGTATCAAGTTATATCACATTTGTTATAATTGAAAAATCTTATTTGGGAGTACTAAACGAATGGATCTGATTATAAATAATTTTGCTAAGTAAATGAAAAAACATTTATGCTAGCGATAAGAAATTAATTGAATGTTATGATATAAAATTCATGAAACGTATTTTGCAGTTAACTATTTTTCCTCTACCCCCACCAGAAGTTTGTATTTTCTGTGCCTTTACAACATAACTTAACTATGTTTATGTTTAGAAAACAGAAACTTGTAGGCTAGTTATTTGTTACTTTAACTTTTTAATCAGTATCATTGATTTATACATGATGATGGACAATGAAAAAAAATTTAAGAATTTCGCATGTAAGATTTGTTTTTATTATAAAATTAATCTTATTATGTATGGTTAAAATAGTAATTTAAAAAAAAATTCTTTGTTAAAACACATAAGATTTTCACATCAATAAGAAAATGGTCAATAATACATTTTTAAGTTTATACGATATTTTAGTGATGGATTTCATTAAAAAAAGAAATCCCTGTAAATATTTTTGAATAATAGCACAATTGTTTCAATTATAGTTTAAAATAGTGTCTGTTAATTTTAGATTAACGTCTTCCAGAAGACCCTTTCCAGGGCACTTGGCGGGTACTTCCTGGTACCTCCGCATTATACACTGGTCTTTGTTTAAATTTCTCACTAAGTTGTACGAAATATTTTTTTAGATTTACTAAATTTTTTTCAACTTAAAGAAAATATTCAACAAAATATGGATGAATAAATTTATTTTGACTTAAAGAATTGGGTTGCTCCGTGACATAGCCCTTCCCTCTGTTCCTGACTCAGAAACGTTGAGAGAGGGAGAAAGAAAGAGAGAGAGATTCAGATTTTAGTTTTATTTATTGTTTAGGCCATGGGGTAATATTATTGGGGCCTATGTGGCCAATTGAATACAGTTGTGTACATTAATTATTGTATGAAAGAGAAATGTGTTTAGTTTAACAGTTATGGTGTTATGAAAGTAACTAGTGTGTAATGAGGAGTGTTGGATGCGTAATGATGACATTGTTTGCTATGTACCGACCAAAGGCTCTTTAAGTGGATTACTACTAGAAGTTATTACTAGTTGTTATTAATTTTTATGTAGATGGTGCAGAGTTTGGTTGGTTTTACGTTGGAGAAGAGAGCGAAGTACAAGTTTTTTGTAGGTGTGTAGGTGATCGCTATCAAATAAGGGGGTGGAAAGAGAGTTTCTTGGCTTGGACGATGAGATTATGAAGGAGTCCAAATATAATTTGGTGTAACAGGGGGGAATATACATTATGTCACTTGGTCATCTAGTTGAGAAAGAGGAGGAGAGAGAGATTCTGTATTGTTAACCCTAACATTTTCAGATTCTTAAAGTACTCACGGGTTGCTGGAATTCTATTAACGTGCATGAAAGTTTGCAGTTTAGGACGTTTTTTTGTCATCCACACATGCGCAGAAGTCCAATTTTATCATCTGCTTATTGGAAAAATTTAAATAACAATGACGTTACACACAATGCCCGTACAGGCACGTAGAAACGTAGGATCGCTGCTAACCACGTCAGTTGCACCTTGGGTTTTGTTGAAGCATTGAGGCACTGATCAAAATTTTATTGAATTTGCCGAATTTAAGTAAGTATATTTAAAAAATGGACATAGAAGTAATTAAGGCAAGAAAAGAAGTAGAGCAGGAATTTCAATTACAACTGCAACGTATGTTTAATTCAAAAAGGGGTGTGGCTTATGAAGCCTGCGATGATTGTGAAAGCAGTCCCTCTATTGTTCCCTGCAGCACATTGAGTCAGCGTGTATTTCTAGATGTCAAACTGAGTAATGACTCTTGTACTTCAACTAACCAGGTAAATACAGTATGATCTTTGATAATAAGTGCAATTTATTTGTACTTCATTTACAGTAAAATTTAAATTTGTAAAATGGAATTTTTATAGGAGAAATTTGTGTGCTGCCTGGACTGCACGATGTACAACCAAGATAAAATTATTGTTAAGGTAAGTGATTATTCAATCGTTATTCTTTTCATGCAATAAGCACTTGGTATATATAAACGGTTAAATAAATATCATCCAAGTATAATAATTAATCATGTGAAGTGTATCTAAAAAAATAGCCAAACGAATATTCATCAGGTTTTATCAACACTAAAGCATTAAATCTTTTAATAAATCTTTATTTCATTTATTTGTAGGTTGTAGGTAGGGACATTATAGTTGAGGCACCACCAGAAGAACAGCACGAGAAGGGCTTGTATAAGAAGTTGAGTGTCCCTGTTTCATTCGATTTGGAAAAGGCCAAGGCATTGTTGAGTTCAGATAAAGTTTTAACTGTATATGTTTCTTGCAAGAATAAAATGGCAGTTGACAATGAAAGTTCTAGCAACATCGAAGAAACTGATAAACCACTCAACAAAGAAGAATTGGAAATTCAAGAAGAGAATTAATGAAAAAATGTTAATACATCATTTGATGTACTGAATATTAAACACAAATTTTTTAAACAATGAAAAGTGTTTTTAAAAACTTAAATACCCATTAAAATATAAATCACTTTTAGCTGATAAAAGTCAGTTAATTAATTTATAAGTTATCGTATGCTTTTGGTTTCAAATCCAAATAGATAGTTGGTGTTTTTGTCTAATGACTATAGATAAACTTTTTGTATGGAAATGAATTGATTTCATGTTAACTCGTGCAAAATATTCAAGTAGTTTTAGTATTCCTTACTTTAGTTGAAAATTGGTATTAAAAAATTGTGTATGAATATACACGTGAAAAAAAGGTTTTTGTTAACAAAAAAAGTTTGAAACTATCAAGATTCAATTTAAATTGAACAGTTTATGACATAATCAAAAGAAAAAAACTGCTAAACTTTCAAAGTAACGATGAGCAGCAAATATCCGTTGCTTTAAAGTGTAGTTTAATGTGTTAATAAATTAAATATTTCATAAGAGTACAAGAATTTTTTGCTGTAGTGAATAACACGGAAAGTAACAGTGCCAGACAGAAAGACAACTATTTTATTTTTTTATCAATCGCTTGGTTTTGCAATAAAAATATTAAAAGATTTAAAAAATCGTGTAATAACGATGTTCTGTTACGTGATCGTCATTTTATCCGCGTCTTTTCTTATGTTTTGTATTTATTAGTTTGGTAATTTTACTTTATGTACCTCAATCTTTAGAAGACAATTTTTTGGAGTGTTATTTTAAAAAAGGCCCAGGAAAATCTTTATCGAGATGTTTAATGAAACCCCTTTACAACTTTCACTTTCAGAGCTTAGCTTGTACTGTAAGATTGGTTAATGTATACTGTATGCAAAAGGATTGTAGTAATTTTTTGTAAAACACTTACAATCTAGGAATGTAATTTGAAGAGAAAATCTGTTAGAACTTCATGATTTTTTTTTGTTATAAGCTCGTGTCTCTTCCTACTTTTATTACAAATGATCAGCGTTTTTCCTAACATATGGACGCCGTAAATTAATACGTATAAAATTTATAGTAGTATTTTCAAAAATAATCTATATTATGATTTAACTTTTTTGGGCACTGTTTGCGTATTTTTCCTTATAAAATAATATTAAAAATGTCTATATACGTGAACTGAGAATTTAAGACTTGTAAAAAACAATTTTCGACGTTTGGTGCAAAATAAAGATTGTGTTGCAAGAATTAACAAAATTTTTTTATTCTTCCACTACATTGCTGTGTACTAATAAAACTTTGCACATTTCATGCTTAACTTATTTAATTTTCTTGTCTAGGTTCTGGATAATTTTTTTTCTGATTAAACTGTTTATTTGTAATATAAAATTGTTCACAGCAATTATTTTTTGTCATTTTCAAATTTGGATAAAAGAATTGTGTGGATAATGTCAAAATGGTTGATGGTCTTTTTGTTACATCTTATTTCTTTATGGACGTTTTCGATCAATTTCTTGAAGTGAAAACTTCTTATGTCGCGTTGGGCACTTTTGTGGGTGAGCATTTTCAGCCGTTCTCGCGACAGACGAGATTTTACACAGATATACTCCGCGTGTATTCTTATAATGTATGTATACTATACGCGCTCTTTGCATGGGCATTCGTTCGTGCTCTCGCGACAGACGAGATTGCATACCTATATGTATTCTCAGAGTGTATAGGTATGCAAGAGCGCTATACGCAGCAGCGTTGGTCTGAGCATTATTCCACGCTCACAGTTCATGCTTGATCGCACATAGCGACGCTGCCTGGATCTCACTGCGAACTACTTGGCGCGAGAATTCAAATTCAAAATCGTATGATATTTTCAGCAGACAGTAGGCGCAGAAATTCAAATTCGAAAGAAATCTTTGTATGTATTGGCTAATTAATGCCTAAAAATATTAGATAATATTGTATGATTACATACATAAATAGTATACCAAGAATTCTTTCAAATTTGAATTTCCACGCCTACTGTTTGTTGAAAAAATCATACGATTTCGAATTCGAATTCTCGCGCGAAGTAGTTCTCGGTGGGATCCAGTCAGCGGTGCTATGTGCGATCAAGCATGAACTGTGAGCGTGGAATAATGCTCAGACCAACGCTGATACGCAGTCTTTAAGGGGGCTCCTACGACTACTGTTGAGGTCAAAGACAAACAAAAAATAAAGTTTTGTTTTTCAATAAACAAATGTGTCTGAAAATCATTATGATATTTTTAATAATGTATGAAGGGGGAAAAATGATATTTATGTGTGTAGTTAAACTTTGTACGAAAAATTAATTATTGTTTTGACCAGTCTAGTGCATACGAGGGTACACTACCTGTGTTGGTGTAGTATAGCGATGTAATATATAGGTATATGGTATATATATGTCGTGTTTGCATGCCTTTCTGCTATTACTCTACCTCTATAGTGTTTAGTATCTGTATGTCATTAACATCATTTAATTGATAAACAATAGATGACGGTCCTTCTAATCCACCTAAAAAAAAAGAATACCACGCACATAGAGTCTCAAGAGGATGGAGGAAAGGCAATCTCAACTTTTTGAAAACTCGAGCGATTAGGTGAACAAGTACGTCTGCTACCCACGTGACCTTCTGACCTCCCGGACACTGTTTATTTATTTCCATCACAAATATCTCGCTAAAATGGTCCTTTATCCACAATTTTTAATACAGCATATTACAGAGGAAGACTTCATCTACAAAACGTATATATTCAGTCTGCTGGGACATTTAATTAAGGTTTATTATAAACGAAAACAAATTGTTTTTCACGCTGCCCCATAGGAACACGTGCTAATAGTTACAACTTTGAGCTCGGATTTCTCTAAATTTTGACCCATTCGAAATATAATTTAGACCACCATTAAATTCAGTAGACTTTTATTTACAAGAAATAATATATCTCTGTTTGGGGACTTTCGTGAAGGAGCCCCCTTAAATGGGCATTCGTTCGTGCCCTCGCGACAGACGAGATTGAGAGTTTTTTTATATCCATTTTATAAATGAATATAAAACGGAAAATTTAATTATTGAAATATTTCATTTGACTTGTGTTGCTGCTATGGTACTGTGTTAAAACAATTGATAAATTTTACATTTACGATTTACTAATATTTACTGATTTAAATACAACCACTTCCTTTGAATATAGTTTCTATATTGATATTCTTCATGTTCATTCAAAAAGTGCCCACATTGCTTTGATAAACTTGATTTTTTACGTACAATTTCTCATGTCGCGAGCGCACCTAAAAATGCTCACCCAAAAAAGTGCCCAACGCGCCATAAGTTCAAGTTTTCACTTCTGCCTGCACTCCCGGAGTGCTTAATTTTTGTTATAAAATTTATTAAGCAATTAATAAATCAATTTTTTTATTTTTTTTTTATTTTTATTTTATTTCAGATGTTGTATGTGAAAAGAATGTAAATTTATTAAAAAATGCGCTGGTTCTGGTTAAAATATTTAAATATAATTGAGGTATGGCCGTAGACATATAACAACAGACTACAGAAATTCATGAGCATTAAAAACAGTTTAGGTAACTTGGAGAAGCTGAATTATATATAACTATGAATTAAAAAAATAATATTTTAAAGAACTGAATAGTACGCTACAGAACCAATGAATATATTGCATACACCGGAACTCCTCGAGTGGAAAGAAGAAACTGGTTTAGTAGTCAATACCGATCAAAATTTGTATCAGAGACGAAAAAATTTAACAGGTGTGACAGTAACAGTTAATTTTGAGGTAAGACGTGTATCTTTATAATAATTATTATCCACCCTAAATATTTTTGCATCCAAACAAAAAGCTTATTGTACAATATTGTTTATAGCCTAGACGAATCAATAAAAGTGGATCGCGGCATGCTGAACTCATAGTAGGGGCAGCATCATACATGAATATAACTTTCAAAAAACATAATGGTTCATGGAAGACCTCCGATGTTGTTCATAGCTTACAATTGGCTAAGAAAGCTCTTGAAAATTTCGATATGACAGTTACAACTGTCGAGTACCGACATGTATTGATAATTAAATATCCCTATGCAGATATTCCATGGCATGCCTATTTTGATGTAAAAAAATTATTTAATTATCGTTATCATCTTATATTTTATTTTAGTAATAACTTAATAATATTATTTTTTATAACAGGTTTTCAACAGTTCAATTTGGGCCTACTTAATTTTTCTGGCCACTGTCACACCCACATTTTTTACTGTCATCGCAATTTCACACAATCGTGCAAATAACTATAGAGTATCGCTAGTCAACAGTTACATGCATGTCTGGCAAATTTTGGTTCATCAGGAACATCCAGGTAATTGGTTTATAAGTTTATCTTTTTTTTCATAAATATGCCATAGAATGATAAGGTAAAAAGACTACACAATATGTAGTAAAAATCAAAAACGATGCACAAGTGATAACTAACATACATAAGTACTCAGAAACCAAACTAAATATACGAACAAAGAAACCAAACAAACAACTAAAAAAGAAACCAAAAAATATACGATTAGATGAAAAAAAAGAATTAAGTAAACAAAGAAAAAAAAGAAGTCTTAAAAAAAATTAAAGAAGAAATGAAATAAAAGGAAGTTTAAAAAATGAAAAAAATTAAAAGAAGCAAACCAGGGGATGTAACTTGGTAATCGGACCCACGGTAAAAACGAAGTTCTTTATACATGAGATGAGTATAAAGACACACAATTTCTCAAGTAACACGGTGGTTGCCAGAACCGTAGGAAGAACAAAGCTCTATAAGAATAAGTACGGCAATTATGTTGTTCAGTAAAATAAAAACTTGAAAAACAAATATAAAAAAAAAAAAAAAATTAGTTCAGTATTCACGATGGCTGAACTAATTTCTTTTATTTCATTGTCTCAAATTTGTTCTGCAAGTTTTTATTTTACTGAACTATATGAATGCAGTACTTTTTTTTATAGAGCTTCCTTCTTCTTATGGGTCTCGCGACCCCCTTGTTACCTGAGAAATTGTGTTTCTTTATTTTATGATGTTTTTCGACACACACCTCATGTTAAATTATTTTTTGGCACTCATTTCACGTTTCACGAACTTCGTTCTTACCGTGGGTCCCATGACCCATTTATACCCCCTTATTTTTACACAGTTATAATAAAGATTAAGTATCAAAACTATGAAACACTGCTCTGTAACAAGAGCTTCACAAATTCTTTCTTAAGTATTTTATTTAAGTACCATGCTCTATAGGTTTCACTCTTAAGTCATAATAAAATACTATCTTATGATAAATTTTCTTTAAAAAAAATGCACTGAATGACGTGTTGATTATATTATTTATTTTAACAAAATTTACAGAGTTACATCTAAGCTGCACATCGTTTAAATTGGCACAACTGTCACTGTTATTATCATTCTTTATTTTTGTCTCGGCATACTCGGGATGTTTTACGAGCTTTTCTACAGTTTTTTCACTAATAATACCTTTCAAAGATATTCATGGCTTTATCAAAGATGGAACGTACAAACTGATTGTTGATAAAGATAAAAAACTGAAAAACCTGTTTCCGGTAATTTCAAACTTTTTTTAATGGCCTCTTTAAAAATTGAAGAATAAAAAATAAAATAAAATAATGATATTTTTTTAGCATTTGAGCAACGACATGCTTCAAAACATAAGCTTACACTTAAAAACTAATGACGAGTTACCAACAACTCAGGAGGAAATTGATGAACAGGTAACTATCAGTGAAAGTTCTAGCAAGTGCGCATCTATTTGGTAAAACATACTTAATTATACGTGGTTATTAAATATAAAAATACAGTTTATAGCTGTCATTCCTTGTATAAAAACATTACCGTAAAATAAGTCAATAAAAACCTTAGGCATCATTGTGCAATAGTTATTATTTCTAGTCAAGTTCAGGCTATTCAGGTGATTTCTGGAACTATTTTATTTATTGTTTATAGTATCAAATACTAACTTTTCTAATGTTTTTGACGTAACTTTAAAATGATAATTTATCAAGAACTACATATTCTTCAACCTTTTGAACCACTTTAAAACAAAGATGCTAAATTCGTAGCGCTTAACGTAGTAACGACGCGAACGGCTCCTAAGACTTTTACTGCAATAAATAAAAAATTTCTTACAGTAAACTTACGAATCAACATTATTAAATGTCATTACATTTCCTAAAATAAATTATCTAAAATTTTTTTCTATTTCTCTAGAAAGCAAATAATACTACAAAACAAATATATTCTAAAGATACTATTAGGATACTAGTATTCAATTGTGTTGGTCCCTATTATTATAATCATGTATGAGTTGTTACATATAATGTTTTGATCACTAAGGTCTCTACCATAATCAGTGTTTTTTTTTTCAAAAATTTTACTGATTAAAATTTTTTGATGGTGACTCATTCAAAGATTTTTCAACTTAGGTATGCAATGAAAGGGTTGCTTACTACGGAGAGGCTATGTTTCGACATCTCACAATAATTGGAAAACCATGCAAACACATAGTATTTCCGCAACATAGACTGCAACAATTGGGTATTGCTGTCAGAAAGGGCCATCCTGTCTATGGATTTTTCAATTATTTGTAAGTGTATTTGAATGAGAATTATCGGTGACCAGAAATTAAAATAAAGTTGCTCCCCAGATGGGTGGCGTGATGATCAACGCGAATCCAGAGGAAATGAGTGGCGTACTGAAGATCGGGGACAGCGCAGGCCAAGCCTCAGGGCCGAGGAGACTCCGAGCGAGCGAAGTAGCCCCACAAAAGGTTATAGGACAAACGGTCCCCGATCTCAAGCGGTCAAACTTCTCAAGGGTTGGGGAGTGAAGTTTTCGGGTGAAGACAGAGGTGAGGATGCTGAAGAATTTTTGGAACAATTAGAAGACTGTCGAGGAAGCGCGGAGTTCAGCGACCGAGAACTCCTGAACGCATTGCCTTGCGTGTTATCAAAGGGGGCGAGCCGCTGGTTCCGCACGATTAAAGGAGAGCTACGAGACTGGGGGGAGTTCAAGGTGTCTTTCAAGAGACAGTTCATTGGAGAATATGACGAAGAGGATTTGTGGGATGATTTGCGCCGCCGCACCTAAGCCAAAACCCAGAAGATTGCGGTGTTTTTATCGAAATTCAAATACATTGTCTCACGATTTACGGTGCCACCCTCTAAGAGATCGGTAGTAGAGCTGGCACGACGGAACTTGTTGCCCGAATATCGCCGGGCGATGTCTGACAGACTGGTCATGAGTCTAGATGATATCGAGACTTATGGTTTGTGGTGGGAGAGACAGAAGGAGTTGGACAGCCGCTATGTCCCGCCCCCACCAGCGGACAAAATGCACGTACCCGGTGCAGGGTTCTCTGGAACTCCAGTTATCAAGACTAAGATCGCGTGCGTGGCTGACGCCAGTGAAGGGGAAGAGTCAAAGGGGGAGAATGCGTCAACTAAGAAGACGGGAAACAAGGGGAGGAAGAACGGCAAGGGAGGAAATAAACAAGTGAGTGGAGATGGTGAGGTTAGGAAGGAGACAACGAGCCCAGAGGGAAACGTATCTCCGTTCTTTGATCTACCTCCAGAGTTAATCGCGAGTTTCGCGCAAGCCCAGAACCGTCCGCCGTGGACCCAGTATTGGAAGCCGATACCCTGGAACAATCAGGCGACCTCGAAGTCCCCGACTAACGTCAAGGAGGGGGGCCAGCTGATGGGACCAACGGCCCACGGGGCTCAACAGGGAGCCGTCCCTAAGCAGACGTCCAGCCGAGACGAAGCTACGGGAGGGAGTGGGTTCTATACCACGTGCTATACCTGCCGGGCCGTGGGTCATCGTTCCGCACAATGCCCGGAGGTGCTTTGCTACACGTGTGGGAACAAAGGACACCTGGCATGAAATTGCCCGTCGAAGAGACCCCCTGGGAATCCCGAGCCTAAGCCAACAGTCGAGTGTCAGGTTTGTGGTACTCCAGGAGTAGTCTTCTCGTCCTGTCCCAAGTGTGTGTTTTGGCGAAAAACAATGGGAAACGGGGCGTGCGGGGGCCAGAATTAAACGAGTTAACTTCTGCAACCCCCGCGCTCCGTCCAAGGCGAGATTTAGAGGAGAATAGGACCGAGACGAGATATAAGGGAGAGGTTGAGAATGAAGTAAGGAATTCAGGAATATTTGAGGGGAGCGAAGGGCAGAAGATCGATAGCGAAAAAACGTGGATTTTGGGAGCAGATGGCCAATTGGTTTTGGTCCCTAGGAAGACTTTCCAAGAGCTACCAAGTAAGAGAAAGGGGAACCTGACCGGGAAATATGTGAGGATGAGTGAGAGGTTAGAGGTGGGGTCTCCGGATAAAAATGGTGATGTGGGGGAAAAAGAGAGAACATTGGTCACATGGAAGAACGACGATCCTATAGGGCAGTCACGGGAAAGAGAGTCGAAGCGAACAGTGAATGAGAAGAATGAGACAATTTGGTTCACCAAAGGGGTGTCAGGTCCAGACGAAGACTTTGACGTTCAGGTGGACAATTTAGAGAGGGAACGAGACTGGAGAACGGAGAAAATTCGTTATAGGGAGGAAGTCATTGAGCCGAACTCAGAAAACGTCAGGACGACGACAGATTGGGAAATCAAGCGACAAGAAAAGGGAGAGCGGATTGGGTCGGCCCGAGAGGAAGGTGAGCCACAGCAGATCGATGTCAAAGATCTTCAGGACTTCTTCAATAGGACTTTTGGAGATGAGTCGGAGGACCAACAGTTTCGAGAATCAAGCTCAGACGCAGTTCTTCAGGAAAAGTACGGAACGTTGGGCCGTTATTAGACTACACCTCCCAACGTCAGTGGTGGGCAGAAAGAGGATCAGGATGGAGGGAATAACGGCCAAGAGATCCAGCGAGAGGATGTGGTGGGTACAAATAACGAGAATCGACCTTATCTGTCAGTGGTGTTAGGGGGCCAGGAATACAGCGCTCTCCTGGACACTGGGGCACGATTGTCGCTAGTAGGACCCAGACTGGCCGAACGTTTCCGAAATAGGTTGGAACCTATCAACGCGGCTATCGTTAGCGTGAACGCCACGTTGTCGCGGGTCTTAGGAACTTTAAAAATAAGCTGCGAGATTGATGGTCACGTGAGAGAGGTACAGGTCCGGACAGTCACTGATATCAACCAGGACATAATCCTGGGACGGGATTTCCAGGACATGTTCGATATGGATCTTCGATTGGGTCGAGGAATGTTTCGAGTGTTCGAGGGTGATTGGCATTCGTTCAAGAGTATGGGGGATGCACCCAAGGGCACCCTCCATGCTGAATGCGCTGGGATAAGTGAAATATCGACAGAGGAGTGGGAAGAAATTGAGCGAATGGTAGACGATATTTTAGGATCAGCTGAGAAACCTTTAGGGAAGACTCCTCTCACGGAGCACGTGATCGAAGTGACGGTCGACAAACCCATACGTCATGCATACCGAAGGATGTCTCCGAAGATGCATGAGGTGGCCGTCGAGGAGGTCGAACGGTTATTCCAAGAGGGAATAATAGAGCGATCCGCTAGTGATTATTGCCAAGCACCCGTCTTACACAAAAAGCCGGATGGAACATATCGGTTTTGTATAGATTTTAGGGATTTGAATAAGGTAACCAAGCGGGACGCATATCCTATGCCTAGCATGGATACTATTTTGGACAGGCTGCGCGACGCCAGGTATTTGTCTAAAGTGGACCTAAAGCAGGCGTATCATCAGGTACCAATGGCCAGGAATAGTTGAAAGTTTACGGCCTTCGCCGTGCAAGGGTCAGGACTCTGGCAATACAAAAGAATGCCATTCGGGTTAAGCAACGCACCGATGACATTCCAACGTCTGATAGACATATTATTTGGAGAGGAGTTGCGACCCCAGGTGTTTGGATATCTGGATGACATAATTGTGGCTACCGATACCTACGAGAAACACAAATATTATCTGAGATTAGTTTTAGAGAGATTAGTGGGAGCCGAGTTACAGGTAAAAAGAGAGAAGTGTGAGTTCTGCATGCCGCGGTTAACGTATTTAGGATTTATTTTGGATAATGAGGGGTTGAGGCCGAATCAGGAAAAGGTAGAGCCTGTCCTTAACTATCCAGAGCCGAAGAATGTTAAGCAATTGCGGCGGTTTTTGGGAATGGTAGGGTGGTATTCGAGGTTCATACAGGGTGATTCAGAGCTCAAGGTACCCTTGGTCAAGTTACTTAGGAAGAAACAGTCGTGGATCTGGCAACAAGACCAGCAGGAAGCCTTTGAGGGTCTAAAAAGGGCACTCGCTACCGCTCCGGTGCTGGCGAGGCCCGATTTTTCAAAGCCATTCATCCTACAAACGGACGCAAGCGGATATGCTCTAGGGACCGTACTCACTTAATCGAACGAGGACGGAGAACATCCCATTATATATGTGAGTCGGGTCCTTTCACCCGCAGAGAGGAACTATAGTACCACAGAAAAGGAGTGCTTGGCAGTGATTTGGGCCATTAAGAAGCTACGTCCCTACTTGGAGGGATACGAATTCACCGTTATCACCGATCATGCAGCGCTCAAGTGGTTGAGAAACTTGCGAGAACCCACAGGAAGACTAGCTAGATGGGCGATTAAGATGCAGCAGTGGAGTTTCGAAATAATCGATCGGAAGGGGGCGCTTAATCATGTACCAGACGCTCTATCCAGACTATACGAAGAGAAGGAGATGGCGATAGGGGCATTTGAAGAGACAGCGGACCCCGAGTATTTGAGGTTGATTAGGGAAATAGGCGAGGCCCCTTACAAGTTCCAAGGGTGGCGAGTCGAAGATAATAAACTTTATAGGCATCGTTACGATCCCTTACTGGATCCTATCGCGTTTCCGGAGGAAAACTGGAGACTGGTAGTACCAGCCGAGTCCCGGGAGAAGGTGATTTACGACGCACATTGCCTTCCCTCCAGCGGACATTTGGGAATAGAGAAAACGTACGACCGTATAGCCCGAGAGTATTATTGGAGAGGGATGTATTACGACGTGAGGAGTTTTATTAGAGCGTGTCCTGAGTGTCAGATGTATAAGGTACCGCAAACTGGCGCTCAAGGACTAATGGGGAAGCGAATAGTGGAAAGGTCTTGGGCCGTGGTGGCGGCCGACCTTATGGAGTTTCCACCTAGCAAGAACGGGCACAAATATTTGGTAGTCTTCCAAGACCTTTTTACTCGTTGGATTGAGGTGAAACCTCTTAGGAGGGCCAACGGGAAGTCAGTAGCGAGAGCATTCGAAGAACTTGTGTTATTTAGATGGGAAACTCCGGATTTCTTCCTCACAGATAATGGAAAGGAGTTCGACAATCAGTTAATGCGGAAAACGCTAGAGTAATATGGGGTGAAACACGTGTTTACGCCACCATACCATCCACATGCGGATCCGGTTGAGCGCAGCAATAGGACGATAAAAACTATCATTGCCATATTTGTGGGACAGGATCATAGGAATTGGGATCAATACCTTCATGAGATTAGGCACGCTATAAATACAACAACACAGGCCACAACAAAGGTATCACCTGCGTATCTAAATTATGGCCGACACCCTCGACCAGTGAAGAGTTTACGGAAAGACATAGAGGCCACTGAGACGATTGAAAGGATAGGACTAGAGACATGGGTAGATAGGATCAAGAGGTTAGATGCGTTGCGGGATCTGGTAGCGAAGCACATAGATACGGCAAGGGAGACTCAAGCAAAACGATTTAATAGGAACAAGAAAGATGTTAGATTTTCGGTAGGAACTTTAGTACTGCTTAGAACCCACCCCTTGTCTGACGCGTCAAAAAAGTTCGCGGCGAAACTCGCCCCTAAATTCGAAGGGCCCTACGAGATAATCGAGGTTAAGTCGCCGACGGTCTATGTGTTAGGAGAGGGGGAGGGAAAAAGTCGCCGTCTCAACGAAGCTCATGTGTCAGAACTTAAAAGATATGTGCCCAAGAGAGGCCAACAAGCAGAAGGGGAGATAAGGATAGGATAACCTGGTTTTCTTTAATTTTCTTTGTACAGGTGGACAGGAGTCAGCAAGTCCGAGGAAGATCAGAATACGGAGCGTAGAGAGCTTTCGTCTCCAGGTCCAGTAGAGGATCCCCAAGAGATAAGTGAGGACAGGGAGGAGGAACTGTTAAACTCTGATCAGGAAGGAGAGGGAGGAGAAAGCATTGGAGTAGTAGCGAAGAAGAAAAAGCAAAGAGGGCCAGAGAAGGAAGGAGAGGGAGGAGGAAGCATTGGTGTAGTAGCGATGAAGAAAAAGGAAAGAGGGCCAGAAAAGGAAAAGGTAGGAGAAAAGGAAGAAGGAGGACGGAGAAAGGAAAAGAGGGGAAATGATGTCTGGGAGGAGGAGGACTATGGACTGGTAAAGTTGTTCGATGAAGGACTAGAAGAGGAATTGGGTAGGTCATTGGAGAGTGTCAAGGAAGTGTCTGACTTGAAGGAAGCTTGGGGCAAACCCCTCCCTGACTCGGACGAAGGTGAAGGGGACTCTGACCCCCAGATCAACCCCCCCTTTCCAGTTCCCCCGGGACCCGACCAGAGGCTCCCTCGTTCCCCGGTCCCGGAGAGAGAGCTCGATAATTTGGTGAGCCAAATGGGAATGTAGAAGACCCACACTACGTCGACCACCACAGTGACGAAGCCTTCGTGCGGGTGGCTGGTCTCCACAGGAACCCACGGCAGATATTGGTGGCCCCCCTCTCAGGGCTTGGGAAGGAGCGAGGGCGTCGCCCTCAATGGACCTCAGGAGAAGGGCTCGAGTCAGGAGGATCGAAGGAACATATCCCAAACCCCACTCACCGAGGAACTTCCACCGGAGATCACGGACCAAAGGGATAGTTCCCGGGACCCCAAGGAAGTTACTATGACCGAGACGGAGGTGGAGGCCTCTCGGACCTATGTCCCTATCCAATCCCACAATCGATTTTTCGTCGAGGAAGAGGAGAGTTGGGACGTAATCTTCCCCACCCCTCCGAAACCAAGGGCACCGCAAAAGCTGGCGGCCATCCCGGAGGAAACCCCATTGAAGAAGAGACCCGTCATTGAAACCCCATTGAAGAAGGAACCCGTCATCAAGATGGTCCAAGCATTCCCCCCTCCGAATCGAGCGGTTGGGAAGCCGTCGAGGGGACCCACGAAGGTCAAGATGGTGGGCACCACCTTTGGCAACCTACTGCCCATCCCGTTTGACCCCGCTCTAGACCCCCCACCCTTCCGATGTTTCCACTGTTGGCAGCCTGGCCACATCGCGCTCAAGTGCCCCAGGCCACCCGTGAAGCATTGCCGAAACTGTGGGCGTCGGGAGGTGGACATTGAGGATTGTCCTCGATGTGGGACCGAGGAGAAGCGTCGACGGCAAGAGCGAAAGAGGAGGGCAGAAGAGGCCACAATGAACCCGGGCGAGGTCGCTGGTCTGGCCGCGCGCCTGGATCTAACCAGGGAAGGAAAGCCAAGTCTACCTCTGCATCATGGCGAGTACCCCCACCGCTTCCAAGACCACTGCCGGGAAAATCTCGCAAAGGAAGCCGAAGCGAAGAGGGAAGGATGGAAGGACGCCAAAACTCAAGAAACCAGGGGAGAGCAGACTTCGCAACTTCCGGACCTGCGAGAACAATTGGATGAGCAACGAGCAAAGAAGGGAAGGATGAACGCCTATGAGCGGCGCCTCCAAGAGGAACGAAATCGAAGGGAAGAACATAACCGGGAAGAAGAGCGAAGGAGCCAGGAAAAACGGCAAGCAAATAGGTTGAGGGACAAGTAAGCAGAGGAGCAGAGAAGAGAGAAAAAAGAAAGAGAAGATCAGGAAAGAAGAGAGAAGAAAGAAAGAGAAGATCAAGAAAGAAGAGAGAAGAAAGAAAGAGAAGATCAAGAAAGAAGAGAGAAGAAAGAAAGAGAAGATCAAGAAAGAAGAGAGAAGAAAGAAAGAGAAGATCAAGAAGAGATAAGGAAGAGGGAAAGGGAAGAGAGAAAAAGGCGTGAAGAATTAAGACAGGTAGAATTGTATCACAAGGAACTGAAGCGAAGGATCGAGGAAAAGCGATTGGAAGATATTAAAAGAAGGAAGGACCAAGATCGAGAGCTTCGTCGTAAGAAGGAGGAAAAGGCGAACGAGGAAAGGAGGAAAAGGGAGAGGCAAGATCGACGCGACGCTAGGAAGTCTCGGAGACAATCGGGACAGGAGGAGGGGACCCACTCTTCGGAATCAAGGGGGGGCTGATGCCCGGGGCATCGACGTCACCGATCCCGCTCGAGGAGGCGCGACCTCCATTCCCATAACGGTCGACTAGAAGCAGCCTTGCGGTTAGTCGAGCACATCGACGATTTACCGTCCACCACAAGACAGCGGGTGTTGAACGGGACTTTCCGGAAGTCGTCCTCATCACCCTAGAGGTGTGGGTCGCCGAGGACACAGAGATGGAGGAGGTTAGGAGGGACAAAAAAATGGAATACGAGGACGCAGAGGGCCAGAGAGAAGAAAAGATATAGAGAAAGAAAGGAAAGATTCGAAGAAATAGAGTTATTAAGGCCAACGGAGAAGGAGAGAATAATTTTATTTTTCAGGACCAGGAATAGTGGAGGCAGAGAGGAGAGAGACCTTGGATAGAAAAAAACCCCAGGCCAGACTAATAATTACTTATTTCAGGTAACCAAGGGACCCCGGAGATAAGGAACGAGGAGTCATCGGGGAAGAGATCCCAGGTAAGCGTCTTTCATTAATTATATAGGTAGTCGCCGACTGTAGACGGCTTTAGACATTCGGAGGAATGTCTAGCTTAGGAGGGGGGTTTGTAACGTGGTAGCTGAAGCTATCACGTCACTATGTACCTATATTTTTGGGCGAGTCATTGGCGGCTACCGAGTCCTATGATACAGTATATATTTTACATATGTATCGTTTTACAACACATTCTTAATGTGTGTTCTCGGTGCCACGGACTACGAGCCAGAGAGGAGAGAAGGACCGAAGACCAAAGAAGAAATTGAAAGTGTGTGTGGTATGATTGGGTAAGCATTTGTGTAAGGTAGAGAAGGAGAGAGAGGCGAGGGCTCGCGACACGTCAGAGAGGTGTGAGCACCGAGCGGCCGCTTCAATTCCCTAGTTTTGGAAACCTCCAAAAATTTACCGGTTTTTAGGCGTGTTAGAGATTTTTCGTATACACGGGAGGGGCGCGCGCATCTGTCAAATTGCACTGCCATAACGCAGGAGTACCGCGAGAGCCATCAGAGAGAGCAGAGTGAAGGAGGATTACAGCAGCCACGATAGAGAGAAAACGAGAATAGTGACGAGTATCCGCAAGACAACAACGGGAGAATTCTCAGAGCAGAGCAGGTTAAATAGAAGTATTGGTGAGAGATAGGGAAGTGATAGGGCAGAGGAAGAGATTGAGGAGAGCGGGGTCAAGATCGAGTGTAACGAGAGAGCATTTGAGGCTAGGAAAAAGGGGAATTTGCGAGAGACCATCGGGTAAGAACAATGGAGATCGCCCGAGGCAGAGAGAACGGCCGAGCCGTCACGACGAGTGAGACGAGTTCCAGGTAGTCGTACCCTGCAAGGATAACCAGGAGGTAAGGGTGCTGTAAGTAGTGCACCGAGTGGTATACGGGATAGTGTTGGGACGATCCGAGCGGGCGCGGGTGAGTGTGAGTAGGCGTGGAAAAAGGGGAGTAGTCGTTGGTAGTGGTGGTGTCAGGGTGTAGGGCACTAGAGAAAGGTCGAGAGATAAGAGGTGTGAGTGGGATTGTGTGCGAGCGTGGGCGTGTGAGTGAGAGATTTACGTACGGGTCACCGCCAACCGAATAAAGGTTAGAGCCGGCGGAGGACGACTAGGAGTTGCTCAACCCAGGACATCTACCTCAAGAACATTGGAACCATTTATATATATATATATATATATATATATATATATATATAAAGAGAGAAAGAGAGAGAGTGAGAGGTGGGACTTGTACAGTGTAGAGAAGGGAGAATAAATAGCGCATGCGCTGTGAAAGTAATACCAGGGAGTTATTTTTTTGTGTAGTTGGTGCCCCAAAGTGCCCTTCTAGTTTCCTTTTCAGGAGTGTTCGGCGTTCCCGAGCCGAGCACCAGCGGCAGACCTCTCGAAGGAGAGGAATTCAGTGTAGAGGGACGAGGAGGAAAAAGTAAACGAGTTGTTTATTTTCTTTTGTAAGAGAATTCGAGACGGCTGTTTTCCTGGCCGAAAAATTCTTGTCACACAACATTATCATTATCTTTAACCTCATCATGATTATTGGTGTCTTCACCATTGTTTAAATTTTCATTATTAATATTATTATTATCATTCTGTTTATCATCATGATAATTATTATTATTATCATTATTATTATCGTCATCATCATCATCATCATCATCTTGATCATCATTATAATCGTCGTCATCTTCATCACTATCATTATTATCATCGTGATCAACATTCTTACCATCATTATTATAATTGTCATCATTATCGTTATTATCATCATCATTAAAATTATCATCATCATCATCATTATCATTATCATCATCATCATCATCATCATCATCATCATCTTCATCATTATCATCACTATCATTATTATAATAAATATTGTCATCATTATCATCATTATTATCATTTTCATTAATGTTATTATGATTATTATAGTCTTTATTATTATTGTAATTTCCATTATCTGTATTATTGAAGTTATTTTATTTATTATCATCATCATTATCATTATTATCATCAGTATTATTATCATTAAAATTTTTGACATTACTTTCAAAATCATCTTTATAGTCATAATCAGTATCTTTTTTATTATCATTAGAACCATTATCATCATTATAATCATTACTATCAGCAGTATCACTTTTATTAAAATTATCATCTTTATCATTATTGTTAAGGTTATTATAATTATCATCATTATTCTTGTCATCGTCAACAAATAAATCAATGTCCTTGCCGTCGTCGATGTTGTCATTATTATCGTAATCATCGTATTCGTTGTCATCGTCATTGTATTTCTTATTCTTATTATTGTCGATAACCTTATGATCATCGACATTATTATCATTTCTATCATAATTAATATTGTCTTAATCATTATTACATAACCATCGTCAACATCATCAACATCATTATTATCTTTAATATTAGCATAATTATTGTTGTCTTTAGCATTGTTTGAATTTTTATTATTAATATCATTATAATCATTTTATTTATCATTATCATAATCATTATAATTATCATTATTATCATTATCATCATCATCATCATCATCATCATTATCATCATCATCATCATCATCATCATCATCATCATCATTATCATTATCATCATTATTATGATTATTTATCATCATCATCATTATCATTATTATTCTCATTATCATTATCATCAATATTGTCATAATTATTATTGTCTTGATTATTGTAATAATTTACATTATTATCATCAGTATTATCATTTTATTTCTTATCATTTTTATTACATCATAATCATCATCATCATCATTATCATTACCTTCAATATTATCAAGATTATTATTGCCCTTATCATTATTATAATTTTCAATATTATAATCATTATTATCATTGAATTTATTATCATTAATATTAATAATATTATTATTGTAATCATTATTATCATCATCATTATCACCATGATTATCATCATTATTATTATCATTATTATTATAATCTTCATCATTATCATTATTATCATCATCATAATCTTTAATATTATCATAATTACCATCGTCTTTATCATTATTACAATTTAAACTATCATTATCATAATTATTATTTTGTTTATCCTCATCATCATTCTTATTATTATTATCAATTTCATTATTATTATCATGATTCTTATTGTTTTCATCATAATTATAATTTGCATCATTATTATCATAATGAATATTTTATTTACTATCATTATTTTTATGATCATTATTATTATCATTATAATGATTATTATCTTTATCATCATTATTATTATTATTATTATCATCATTGTCCTTATCATTATTATCATCATCATCATCATTTTCATCATTTTCATCATCATCATCATTATAATTATTTATCATCATCATTATTAAAATCATCATCATCATTATCATTATTATTATTATCATTATTATTATTATTATTGTCTTGATTATTGTTACAATTTTTATTATTATTATTATTATTATTTTTATCATCATTATCGTAATCATCATAATCATTATCATCGTCATTATCATCGTTATCGTCATCATTATCATCATCATTATTATTATCATCATCATTATCAGCATTATTTCTATCATTTTCATCATCATCGTCATTTTCATTATCATTAATATTATTATGATTATTTTTGTCTTTATCACAATCATAATTCATATCATTTGTACCATTATCATCATTTTTTTTAATATCATGATAATTATTATTATTATTATTATTATTAAAAATATATTATGATTATAATTGTCTATATTACATTAATAATTTCCATCATTATTATCATTATTATCAATTTTTTTATCATTATCTTTATCATTATTATCATTTATATCATCATCATCATTATTATCATTATTATTATCAATAACATTATTATTAATATAATCGTATTATCACTTTTTCTATCATCATTGCAGTCATTATTAGTATTATTGTCATCATCATAATAAGCATCATTATAATCATTATCGTGATCATTAAAATTATCACTTTTTTTTCTCTGATCACTATTATAATTATTATTACCATCGTTATATTCATTTTAAGAAACTTTGACATAAGAGTCACCATTATCATCATGGTTGTCGTCGCTGACGTCAATCTAGTCATCTTAAGTATCATTATCATCATCATCATCATCATTATTATCATCATAATTATCATCATAATCATCATCTTCATTATCATTATCATCATCATCATCATCATAACTAGTATTATCATAACTATCTGTAATATTATCACATTTATTATTGTTTTCATCATATAGCAATTTGCATAATCATTATCATTACCATTATTTTATTGATCATTGTCACCATTTTCATTATTATCATCATTTTTTTTATCTATCATAATATATTTATTATAATCATTTTCATTATCTTTATTAATATTATAATCATTATTATCATCATGATCATTATTATCCTACTGTCATCTTTACTATCATCGTCATTGTCATCAGTATTATCATTATTTTCACCATTATCATTTAAATCATCATTATTATTTCTATCATCATTATCATCATCATCATCAAAACTATTATTATCATAATTATCTTTGATATAATGACGTTTATTTTTGTTTTCATTATAAAGCAATTTTAATTATCATTATTATAGTTATCATTTTATTTATCATTATAACCATTTTTATTATTATCATCATTTGTTTTCAATTATCATTGTAATTATTATTATCATCATGATCATCATTATCATCATTATTTTTATCATTAATATTATTATGATTATAATTGTCTTTATCACAATCATACTTTGTATTATTATTATAATTATCATCATTTATTTAATTATAATTATTGACATCATCATTATTATCATTATCATCATTATTATCATCATCAGTATCATCTATATCATCATCATCTTCATCATCATTATCATCATCATTATCATTATCATCATTATTATTATCATAATTACTATCATCATTATCATCATTATCATCATGAGCATTATCATTATTATTAATATTATTATGATCATGATTGTCTTTATTATAATTATAATTTGCAATATTATTATCATTATTATGATCATTATTATACTCATTATCACTATTATCACCATTATTATTATCAAAATTATCATTTTCATTATCATTATTATCATTATCATCATTATCATCATCATCATCATCATTATCATCATAATCATTATTACCATTATTATCGTCAACATTATCATCATTTTCATTATTATCATTATTATTATTATTATTATTATTCTAATAATCATCGTAATTATTATTGTCTCCATTATAATTTCAATTCCAATTATCATTATTATTATTATTTTTTATTATCATCATCATCATTATCATTTTTATTATAATTATCATTATCATCTTCTTTATCATCATCTTTATCATTATCACCATCAACGACATTATCAACATCATCTTTATCATTATCACCATTATCGACATTATCAACATCATCATTATCATTAGCATCATTATTATTAACATTATTATTATTATCATGAACATTATAATTATTATCAATATAATTATAATTATTGTTGTCTTTAATATTATAATAATTTCGATTATTATTATTATTATAATCATTTTATTTATTATCATCATTATCATCATCATTATTATCATCATTATTATTATTATTTTCATCATCCTTATTATCATCATCATCGTCAATATCATCATTATCATTATCATTAATATTATTAGAATAATTATCAGCTTTGTCATTTTTATAATTTTTATTATTGTTAACATTATTATCATTTCATTAATCATTATCATTATCATCATTATCATCATTATAATTATTATTATCTTCATCATCATCATCATCATCGTCATCATCATTAACATCATCATCATTATTATCATTTTAATTTTTATTATCATCATCATTATTATCAGAATTATTACCGTTAATATTTTAATATTTATTATTGTCTTTATCATTATTGATATTTATATTATTAATATTATTATCATTTTTTCATTTATTATTATTATTATTGAGATTTAAGTCCACTGCGCGAGGCTTTCAGGATTCGGAAAAAAGCCAGGAAGGATAACAAGAAGGAAAAAGCACTAAACACTTTGTAGAGAAATTTTTATTATTATTATTTAGATTAAACTGTCGTAATACCGTCTTTACAAGCTGTTGTTACAATTAAGTCTTTACTGGCTAGAGACTAGCGACGAACTGGCCTGATGCGCAGCATCGGGGCTCGCGTATGCACAGTACATGTATAATAGCAGAGATGGCGCTTTATACAAACTCTTATTCTAACAATTATCATCATTACTTTAATTATTATAATTATCATCATCAACATTATCATTATTATCAACATAATAATAATCATCATTATTATCATCATTATTATTATTATTATAAGTGTCCTTGTTTTTATTTTTATTATTGTTATTGTTATAATTATCATCATTATCTCTATCATAACAAAAATTTTTTTTCATTATTACTATTATTATGATTATAATTTCTATTATTATTATTATTATTATTATTATCATCATTATCATTATCTTTAAAATCATTATAATTATTTTTGTCTCCATCATTATTATAATTCCTATTATTATTATCATTATTATCATTTTATTCAATATAATTATTATTATCATTATTGTCATTATTATCATCATCATCATCATCATTATTATCGTCATTGTAATTATTTTCATTATCGTCATCGTCATTATTATCATCATCTACATCATCCTTCTTATTTTTATCATCATCATCATCATTACAGTCATTATTATTAATAATATTATAATCAATATGAGCTTTACTAATACTGTCAATATCATCATCATAGTTATTATTAGTATCGATATCATCATCATTATAAGCATCATTATAATCATTATTACTCTGTAAAGAATAATCATTCTAATTACTTTTATCATCATCATAATTATTATTATCACCGTTATAGTCATTATAAACACCTTTAACATCATAGTCACTGTCATCATTATTGTCGTCGTCACTGACGTCAATGTTATAATTGTGATCGTCATTATCATCGCCATTCTCGTCGTCATAACCGTAATTATAACTATTTTTTTAATTATTGTTATCATTTATATCAGCATTATCATCTATATCATTTTTATTATAATTAATGACATTATTTTTACTATGATTATCTGTTTTTTTATTATTATTATCACCATTATTATTTAAGTTATTATCTTTAACATTGTTGTCATCACCATAATCGTCATTGTTACTGTTATCGTCATCATTTTTATCATCAGCAACATAATCATTATCATTATCATTATTATCATAACTATTATTATAATTATCTTCATCATCTTCATCATCATCATTATTAGCATCATCATCATCATTATCATTTTATATCTTTATCATCAACATCATTATCATCATGACCATCATCATCATTTTCTTTAATATTATAATGATTATTACTGTCTTTACCATAATTATAATTTACATTTTTATTATTATTATAATCATTTTATTTATTATTATCATTATCATCATCATCATCGTCATCGTCATCATAATTATTTTCTTCTCTATTGTCATTATATTTTTATCAGCATCGTCATTGTCATTATTATAATTATCATGTTTATTATTATTATAATTCGTAGCATTATCATCATCACCATTGTAATTTTCAATATCATCATCATTATCATCATTATTATTATGATCAATATTATCATAATTATTATTGTCCTTCTTATTATTATAATTTCTATTATCATTATTATTGTTATTATTCTACTGATCAGTATCATCATCATTATTATCATTATTATCATCATCATTATTATCATTAGTGTTATCATCATCATTTTCATTATTGTCATTGTCATCATTATTATCATCATCTTTGTCATTATACAAATTTCTATCATCATTATTATTATTATTATTACCATGATAAATAATATTTTTTTTCAATATAGTGTTTATTATAATTTTTACCATCATCATCATAGTCATAATTAGTATCATTATCACTATCATAATAAGCATCATGATAATCATTATTATTAACATGACAACTATTATTTTTACTACTTCTATCATTATCAAAATTATTATCAATGTTGTTATAGTCATTAAAAACATTTTAAACATCATAGTCACCGTATCTGTTATCGTTGTCGCCACTGACGTCAATTTTATTATCATGATCAGTATTTCTATCGTCGTTGTCGTTGTTATTATTTTTATTATTATCGTCATAATCATCATTATAAAAATTTACATCATCATTATTATTATTATCATTATTAATATTATCGTTATTATGACCATCGTCATTATCATTATCATCATTGTCTTCCTTTCTATTATTATTATTATTAACATCATCATAAGAGTCATCATTAATAACATTCCTGTCATTACCATTAACATTATCGTTATTATTGGTATCATTATCATCATCTTTATTATCATCATCATCATCATTATCATTATCATCATCATTGTTATAAACATTATTTCCATTACCATTAACATTATCGTCAATATTGATATCATTATTATCATCATCATGATCATTATCATCATTATTATCATTATCATCATTATTTTCATTATCATCATTATCAATATTATTATGATTATAATTGTCTTGATCATAATTATAATTTCAATCATTATTATCATGATTATTATTTTATTCATCATCATAATCATCTTTATTATAAAAAATATTATTATAAATATAATTTTTATTGTAACTGTGAACATTATCAATATAGTCATTATTAGTATTATTATCATCATCATTATAAGCATCATTCTGATCATTATTACTATCACAAGAATCATTATTCTTATCACTGTCATTTTTATGATGACCATCGACATTATTATTATTATTATCACTTTTTTTTTTCATTATTATCACTATTATCATATAAATCATTTTTATTAACATTATAATTATTACCATAATCGTCATCGTTAGTGTCATTGTCATCGTTTTTATTATCAGCAACATAATCATTATCCTTATAATTATTATTATCATTATTATTAAGATCATCATCATTATTTTCATCATTGTCATTATTGGTATCATCATTTTAATTATTATCATCATCATGATCATCAGCATCATTTTAATTTTCATCATCAACCTCATTATCATCATCTTTATTACCATCAATATGATAATAATTATTATTGTCTTTATCATTTTTATAATTTATGTCATCGTTAATATTATTATCATTTTATTTATTATTATTATTATCATTATAATTATCATCACTATCATTATTATTATTATTCTAATCATGATCAACTTTAACATCATAATCATTATCATCATTAACAATATTATAATCATTATCATAATCATTATTGTCATTTTTTAAAATTTTTTTATGATTATTATTAGCTTTACCATAATTATAATTTCTAACTTTATTATTATTATGATTATTTCATGAATTATAATTAACATTACCATCATAATCGTTATCCTTATCGTCATTATTATAATTATCATCTTTATGATTATTATTATTTTTATTATTATGATCATTATTTTTATCTTTATTATTATTATTATTGACATCATCATTATCATTATCATGACCATCATCATCATTTTCTTAATTATTATCATGATGATTATTGTTTTTACCATAATTATAATATCCAACTTTATTATTATTATGATTATTTAATTAATTATTATCATCATCATCATCATTATTACTGTCATTGTCATCATAATCATTATCATCGTTATCATCATCATAATTTTTATCATTATCATCATTCTTATGATAATTATTATCAACATCATTATCATCTTTATTGAAATTTTTAATATCATCATCATTATTATTGTTATTATTATTATCATCATCATTATTATGATTATCATTACTATTATTATTGTCATCGTCATTATTTTCATTATTGTTATCTTCATCATTATCATCATCATTTTTATCATTATAAAAATTTTAATCATTATCATTATTATCATCATCATCATTATTGTTTTTTTCATCGTTATTGTCATCGTTATTATTATCCTCTTCATTATCATTGTAATTTCAATCATAATCATCATGATCATGATGATTATTATTAATAATATTATTATGAATATGATTTTTATTATAACTGTCAACATAATCATTATAGTCATTATTAAGATCATTATCATCATCATTATAAGCATTATTATAATCATTATTATTATTATGTGAATCATCAATCTTATTACTTTTATCTTTATCATATGAATTATCATTACCGTTACAGTCATTATAAACACCTCTAACATCATAGTCACTGTCATCATCAATTTCATCGTCACTAATGTCAATGTCATCATCATGATAGTCATTATCATTGTCATTGTCATCGTCAATATCGTAATTATCATTATTATTATAATTATTATCATCATCATCATTATCATCATCATCATTGTCGTTCTCATCATTTATGCCATTATCATCATCGTTATTATTATCATCATTCATATGATTATTATTATTTTCATAATTACTATTATCATCATGATCTTTAGTCTCATTATTATTATAATCGTTATCATTATTATCATCATTATTATCATCATCATTATCATCATCATCATCATCATCATCATCATTAACATTATTATCATAACCATTAACATTATTGTCATTATTGGTATCATTATCATCATTATTGTCATCATAGTTATCATATCATTATAATTTTTATCATCATGATTATTACTATTATTATTATAACCTTTAGTATTATAATGATTTTTACTGTCTTTAATATGATTATTATTTTAATCATCTCTTTTATTATTATTTTATTTGTTATTATTATCATCATGATCATTATTATTATTATCATCATCTTCATTATTATCATTATTATTATCATTTTCATTATCCTTAATATTATAAGGATTATTATTGTCTTTATTATTATAATTTTAATTATTAGTATCATTATTATCATTTTATTTATCATTATCATTATTGTTATCATCATTACCCTTATTATTATCATTATCGTCATTATTATTATCATTATCATTATCATTATCATCATTATAATCACAATAAATTTTATTATTATCATTATTATCATCATTATCATCATCTTTAATATTGTTATAATTCTTTTTGTTTCTATCATTATTATAGTCCTCGTCATTACTATCATTATGATCATTATTATTTTCATCATCGTCATTATTGGTATCATTATCATAATCATAATCATCAGCGTCATTATCAGCAT